>NW_021850625.1:4442-5972 GCF_003651465.1 Formica exsecta
AACTGCTAACTCATCGCAAAGCAGTTAATGGTTTTATATTAATGTTTAACGATGTACGCAGTTGTAAGTAAAATTATACTATTGCAGCATGTATTCGTAATGTTTTTGTAACATCGTTATTACGTTCTAATGTAAAAAAAAAAGATTAATAATCGTATATTTGTAAAAATGATTTATGATTAGATATTTGCTGAATACTTTTATCTTTATCACTATCTTGTATTGCAAAAAATTTTGAAGGAAATCTGTCATTAATTAACAAATGGATAACGTAGATGCGGACGACGCATGTAGAAAAGCGTTCAAATTTTATTTCTTAAAAACATTTTTTCGAAAAATAATGTTATTTATTATATAATGTTATTAATTAAATTTTACTGTACCTGCTTTTATAATATATACATATAGGTATTTTAAGATTTTGATCTAAAGAAGAACTACAGATCGGCTCTTTTTTTGCTTTATTATATTATATAATTTATAGCTATATCAAAAGACGCAATCACAGTGATATATTAGATAAAAAATCAGAGAGATTGGTTACATGATTAAATTCATTTATTGTTTGTCATTGATTGCATTGTTTTAGCTTATCACTTTTATTTATACGCGAAATTTTTCTGTCAGTTATATTTTT
This sequence comes from Formica exsecta, assembly GCF_003651465.1. Taxonomy (NCBI): domain Eukaryota; kingdom Metazoa; phylum Arthropoda; class Insecta; order Hymenoptera; family Formicidae; genus Formica; species Formica exsecta. Next base: position 5,080 of record NW_021850625.1, read on the forward strand.
TATTAAAATATTTAAAAAATTAACGTCGTAATAAAAGGTCTAACAATATATATACTATATAATATCAATATAATCTTTTGATTGCAAGTAGTCCAGATAATATTAGTTCGATGCTGAGATTTTAAAATACAACATGTCGAAAATTTCAAAACATATCGGTTTCAAACGCACTTTGTTAAAAAAGTCTATATGACTTATGTAATATTCAATTAAATTGAACAAAAAAATGCTTATAGTGAACATAAAGCAAAAAGTAAATCTTGTTAGAGAAAATAACTATTTTTAGTTACAGTAAAATAAATGATTTTGTTCGCTTCACGCGATATGAATAGACAGAATTATCTTATTTATTTTGACTGCGTTATAAAAGGCGTTTTGTGTATCTTCCTTTCCTATGTCTATTGAACGCTTTGAAGAAAAACAATTTGTGAAAATTTGCAATTTTTGAACATATATGAAATTATCCAATTAAGTTCACAAAAAAAATATTTTGTGTCTGCAACAGAAAGTCGAGTAGCACATTGTTACGTATTATTATGAATTATCGAAACGACAGCAATTATATTTATAATTATGAATCACTTATTAATTACCAGTTAACTCTGGTTATTCGTTCTGCATATACTATATATACTGATTGTTTATTCTATTTGTTTTATTGAGGCCAATGATTTAAACACAATTATCTTAATTAATTTTACTTTATCAAAAGATTCAATAATGTCTCGCGCGCAAAGTATATATAGCGATGTAACAAGAAATGCTTCTTCGAACATATTTTTAAAATGATTAATTATTTTCTCTCAAATAATTTAAAATGATTTCTTTCAAATAAAAAAAATTTTTTTTTTTAATACATTGATATATTATTAACGCAGTTGTGTTGCAGAGAT
>NW_021850626.1:0-360 GCF_003651465.1 Formica exsecta
ATTACCGCAACCTGCAGCAATGCACGCGACATGGACTTCGCGTTAGAAAAATACATCGAATATTATAGTTTTTGCAATCTCCATGGCTTCGCAGTTATATCGAACTCAATACACAATTCTGAACACTCGCGAAAAATGATTTTGAAAAAAATTCAGCGCAGAACGCTCTGCGCATTACATGTACACGGTTCACGCTTGTGTGAGTTATCCCCTCCACACGCTGTGGCTGTGGCAGAGTCTCAGAATTGGCATCTCTGGACCGAGGTATCAATCCATTGGATGCCGCGTGTGGCGAGCACGACATAGCTTATTCTAGAAGCAACGATCTCGGTCAACGACACGTTGCGGATAATATACTCG
>NW_021850627.1:0-518 GCF_003651465.1 Formica exsecta
CAAAACTTTAACGAATTAAAAATTGTGCGAGTGTCCTCATTAGGCTGGGTGTTTCTCCTACTTTTTAAATTTTCACTCATGACGATCGTCGATTGGTGATCAGTTCAGAATCCCTTGAGCTCTAGGTTTCCCTTACGCCCGTGATTTGATTAGACAAAGTCCAAATGTGACGTCACAGAAGTTTCGTCATTATTGATTTAGTTGTATTCATCAGATATTTAGTGAGAATTTTATTATCTTTTCGTTGGTTTTTATTTGTTTTTCGGCGACCGGCGCGGTTTCGTCGCGTCTTTCTCACGGTTACTCGTAGATATAGATATTGATAAGTGACTAAATGTTTAAGGAATGTGTGACGCAAGATGCTCTATTTACCGAACGACTCATTTCTATTACCAATCGATTATCATGGCCGCAACTTCGCGGAAGTGAGGAATCGTGGAGTAGCCAGGACGTAACAATATTATTGAATTATAATTTATTTATTTATTTATTCATGTATTTATTTACCTATTTTTGTG
>NW_021850628.1:0-204 GCF_003651465.1 Formica exsecta
TTCATTTACAACAATGAATATTTAAATACACAAGGCTCAAATGATTAAATCAATAAATCCAAGAGAGAAAGGCCAATAAGAACCCGGACGCGGTATTTATTGCGTAAAAATTGTATGCTATTTATTTAGCAATAGATGTTGATGGTCACGATATAAGTTTGCAAATAAACATTATAAAATGACAAACACCAAACGTTTCGGCCC
>NW_021850629.1:0-5133 GCF_003651465.1 Formica exsecta
ATGATTTCCTGTCTCGTAATCATGTAACGCGATTTAAAGAAAGTAAGGGCAGAAATAAACCCGATTTTTTAATACAAATAGAATTAAACGCGACGACATATAATTCCGCGATCTTAAAGCTAAATAGCAACGTCCTGACACAAGGGGCGTCTGATTCGAAGAATAAATTCGATAACGATAGTGAAACATTATCGGAAACCGTATTTGAAATAGCGAATAACGCTAATACAAATAAAAATAAATTATCAAAATTTAAAAGCATAGTTTCGAGCCGAGATGGAGAATCTATGCAAGTATCGCAGGTTTGTCCTAAAGCAGTGTGGACGTCAAGAGCCGACGCAACCAATCCCGAACGAGAGGATGTAGGACAACCAATAGGAAGCCCGAGCATACGCATAAGGCCTGCAAACAAGGAAAATGATTCGACAGGCATCCGGACCGATCAACCAATCGATGGAAGGAAAATTTTCGACCCTGGAATTAAAGGATCGAATAGTTCCCGTAGCAGTCTAATAGATGCTACGGATGTGCGCAGAAAACAATGCGCAGAAATTCTCGGCAGTACGTTACACGCTGTCGAGATAATAAAAACAGAAATAAAAATTTCAGTAACAACCAACAATTTCGAGGCTACGTTGGTCTTGAAGATTATAAGCAGAGTCAGCGGGAGATCCTGTTGCTCTCTTCAATTATTGACAAATCGGTGGACAAACGACCTGACGAGAAGGAAGGACGAGGAAGTTGCCGTATCGATCATAACCTCGAGCGGACAAATGTCGCTCGAAACAAGAAGAGGAAAAGACAGAAGAAGTCCAAGGCAGTTGACAACCCAGACGTTGCAGTACCATCCAGTGCGCGAAAGTGCGAAAATGATTTCTAACCCAGAAATCGAAATTCTCTGCGGGGAATATATAAATTCGTGTAAAAAAATTGTAAACGCGAACAGTGCGGTTAGAGCGAACGCGAAAAACGCAAAATCATTAGACACGTATAAGTTAAAATGCGAAAGTGAAATAAGTGAAAATAACCTATCGAAAAAAGACAAATTTAAAGACAGTAAGATAGACATAAGAGAAAACCACTTTCCATGCGAGAAAAATCTGTTTATGAAAGAACTGGGATTAAAGAAAGTAAGCGTTAGTGACGTAAGATTAGGAAATAATATCCAAGAGAAACTAAATTCTTCCGGTAATACAAAGAATCCAAAAGTTTCAAAAGATTATGAAAAAGAACAGTTTGAGGTTAGAAATAGAGTATACAAGGACATTGACAATTTGGTAAAAGAAATTAAAAATCCAAACCCATCAAATAGTAAAGAAAACAACGTGTTATACGATTTGATTAAATTAGGCGAAATATTAAATACACCGCGATATTAGCAAAAGAAATTAATTTCTCTTGAAAAATTAAGTATATGCGATAGAGCTAAAATATACAATAAATATTTTGGCTGTAATTTTGAAACAAATTCAAAAGATATCCAAATAGTACATACGGAAAATAAAAAAATACTTACCGATGAGGGTCCAACGCAGACGAGTCCTGAGGATCCTAAGCCGAACCTGAAAAGAAAAAGAGAAACATTATTAAACAAAACATTTTGCGTAGAAACGAAGTTTTTCGATCCGAAAGTTAGCAGTACTCCGTTGAAACCGAATGACAAAGACATTCGTAAAATAAACTTTAATAAAATTTTCAAACTAAACAGTAGGAGCGTGCGAGCGAACAGTAACTTTAAGAATACCTTTACGAGGCAATTAAATTTTAATATTTCAAACAAGAAATGCGCAAATAAAAGCACGATATCATTAGAAAAGAAAAGCGAAGAGGAAAAAAGTTCTTCCAATAATTCTAGAGTTATAAATTCACCAACCAAAAAACAAATTTTTAAATTTCCTTTAAAGAATTCAGAAAAAATTAACATAACTTCAAATAGATATCTAGTAAACATTCGAGAAAGTAACTTATTTGACAAAATAGATTTAAAGAACAAAGAAACAAATAGTTTAACAAAAATACATTTTAAAGAGAGTGGAATAAATACTCAAAATAATCTAAAACACAAATTAAATAAAGATTTGATAAATTTAACGTCCAAAAAATTGCCGAGTAACAGCGAACAAACAAACTTCGAAAATAAGTTAGATTTAGGAATTCTAGACACTAAGTTTGAAAATAAAAAGAAACCCACACCCTTTATTACTAATAGGTCGATAAATATTAGTAGAAAGCGTATAAACAATATAAATTTAAGCATTTTATGTAAGAAATACTTAGATTTTAAGAAAAAACAACCAAACACACCAGACAAGTCACCAACCAATCAGCGGGCTGGACAAGTTACTAGGGAACGAGCAGACATAGAAAGCGACCCTAAGACCATAATCCAAGATGGCCGTCACAGTCGAGTGATCGAACGCACTGAAAGAGAACGTAATAAGGTGAAACGAATAGTAGAAGAAGAAGAGATGGAATCCGAAGACGAGAAGAAACGTAGGATTGAGACAGAGGACGAACTCGTCTATGACTATCTGACCGATATAACGCTCGAAGCAGTCAACCGAGAGCGAAGTGACAGGTTAGCCATGTTAACGAGGTTAGCCGAGAAGCAAAAGAACGAAACGAGACCTACAAGAAAAGAAGCCGAAGATCTGCTCAAGAAAGAGAGGCAAAGAACGGCGGAGATAAATCAAGCCGTTTTCGTCAAGATGCAGAGCGAGAAAATGAGCCGGACATTCTACAACGAATTGTTGCTACCGGACGAAAGTGGCGATCCGGAATTTGAGGTAACGTCTATAATATCGATCAAAAAGTTGAAAGAAGACGTAACATCACTAAAACCAATTTACCTCAACATAAAAATTGACGGAGAGCAAAATACCAACACAATAAGATACGGTGAGGAGGACAGCTTCGTCACGACAGACGACGAATCAGAAGGACAAACAGCTGATCCTACACAAAACGACGATAAAGAAAACCGAGAAGGCAACATTCCGAAAGTAATAGAAAACATCCAGATCAAGCCTCCGGATAAAAAAGACGATGAAATTCAGGAAGTTCAAATTCTGAAGACAACACCGACTACGAACAGCGACCCACCAATTAGAAAGGTGCTTCGCCGAGCCCTAAGCTCTCGGCAAAACCCCTTGGAGGGGGAATTGAGGCCGGAGGATGAACCCTCTACCTCAAAGACGGGCCAGGAGGCCAAATCGCCGATCCTGAGAGCATCGAGGGGTAAGACAACGAGAATTCGGCCGGAGTTTGCTCGTCTGGTCTTCCATGATCCGCACACACAGAGCATTTGGGTTTAGCCAAGCAGCTCTTGGCTACATGACCGACCTCGCCACATCTGTAACACCTCCCGCTGCGGTCAACCTTGCTAGTGCACGTTGCCCGCACATGGCCTCCCTCTAGGCAGCGGAAGCATTGGAGCGGTCTAGTTTCCAGGCCCTCAACCTTTGCCAGCGTCCAGCCCACTTGTATTGTTCCCTTCCCTATGGCAATATTTGCCGCTTCAAGTGGGCATCTCGCCCATGCAGTGCCTAGCCCGTTACCTGTTTTTCTAACAGGGCCTACGCTGATATCGGTGCGCTGGAACTTCCCCAGGCCCATTATGGCCTGGAGGACGTCCTCCACGCCGATAGAGTCATCCAGGTTTCGCAGACGGATGTCTGCCATTTTCGTAGGCCTGGCGACTTTTACGCCCTCCCTGTTTGCCAGCACCTCCTGGAGCTTGCTAGCGAAGGTATCCGCCTTCTTTCTACCATCCTCGCCGGCGATCTCGAAGATAAGCGCACCAGTGACGGCTCTTCTGGTGCGGAAGCCGTCAATCTTGAGGTCAGAAAGTTTTATTTTACTTCTTGCCTCGAGAATGGTCTCCTCATACTTTCCTGGTGGGCAAGTTAACGTGATTGCCGCTGTTTTTGGCAACTTTCGCGTTTTTACGCTTGCCACCTTTGCTTTCTGGTCTGTTTTAGCCAGATCAGGGCCCGGTTTGTTGGTGGTTATCGCGGGTTGCCTCCCCTTCTTCTTTCCCCCCTTCTTTACCACGGTCGCCCACGTTTCTTGTGGTGCGGCCGCTTTTTTTGATTGGGGGACAGAGTCTGGTCCTTCCTTTCCTTTTGGGACCGCATTAGGCGCCCTAGAGGTATCGTCTCCCCTCTCAGTACCTCTCGGAGCCTGCCTACTGGCAGGCACCGGGGTGGGAACAGGGTGGGCTGATTTACGCCCGGTGCCGCTTTCCATAGTACCTCCTCGCTGCTGTCGTTTGGCAACAGCGGGGGTAACCTAACCTAACCTAACCTTTTTTTTTTTTTTTTTTTTTGACGGGGGGGAAATGCATTTACGCATTCCCCGCGGGCGAGCGTTGCCTCGCGGGGTTATGTGGGACTCGCCCTGCTGTCCGCAGGGAATACCCACTAAAACCCCCCCGGGTGTCCTTCTCGGGCGCGTTTATCTGGGGGGAGCTCGGGTATCGCAGTCTGCATTCTTCCGAGCCCCCCCCGCGCCTCTTGACCTTCCTGTGCTCCATTTAGAGCAAGCCCAATTTGTTATGGGTTGGCCTACCTCTATGGTATGGTGGGGACACCCTCCACCGCACCAGTTCCCACTTGGTGTTCGTGGGATTTATCAGGGGTGCATATGCAAAAACGCCTGCATAATGCTCCCCCATTCCCGGCTCCTGGATGAAGTTGCCCTCACGTTGCGTGGGACACCTCTGCTCCAAAAGCCCTGTACTTCTGCGATTTGAGAGGGGGGGTAGGGGTATCCCTACCCTTGGAGAAGTATTTCTCGCTCTCTCAAATCTCCCTCTTTTTTTGCCTGGGAGGGGGGGGGATGCCAGGTCTCACCCCCACCTGAAGCTAGTCAGATGGCAATGCTTCACAAGCATCACCCCCTTCCCTTTGGCCTACCACCCTTAATATCCATTAGATATTAATTAGTCCCCGTCCGTGGGGTTCCTGCGGGTAATCCTCCTGACCGCGACTCGCCTGTCAGGAGGACCCATATTGCCTGCCCTCCTGGCTCCGCGTTGGTCTTCAGCGAGCTGCTCTCCTCGTCGGATCCTTTCGTCGGCCTCCTTCTGTGACATTATAACGCCACAGAAGGAGGCGAACGCCTCCCATGCCT
>NW_021850630.1:0-281 GCF_003651465.1 Formica exsecta
ATGATTTTATCATTTCATTATTTTTTATGAAGCCAATTAATAAAAATGTGTATTTAATGTTGTTGCTTCTGTGATGTTTTTAATAGAACTTTTACCAGATTTATTTTGCTACATTAACATAAACTCGTTGCGTAGCCATTTGTAAGTTAACCTTAAAATATATCAATTATGCATTAATTATATTTATATAATATATAAATAAGTATTATATTTATATAAAATATAAATAAATATTATATACATGAATGTGCGTTCATGCGTATAATTACCAGATTATCAAA
>NW_021850631.1:0-1318 GCF_003651465.1 Formica exsecta
TATTAATATATTACATATATGTAACCTATTATACACATATATATTGTATATGTTATAATAATGTTAGATAGTAATATATAATAATTACAATTTTGATAATAGTTTCCACATCACCCATGAGGTACTAATAATAGCTGATGCGTTTTTCTTAAAGTGGTTTCTCTAGTAGGCCTATTCCTAATGGAAAGCTATTATCAAAATTGTAATTATTATATATTACTATCCTACATATATAATTATAACATATATAATATATATGTGTATAATAAGTTACATATATAATATATTAACAATAAAAATTTTGATATTTGATTATTTATAAAAATAAAAATTATCTAGCAAAAAAAATTTTAATAACAATTTGGCGAAAAGTACGATCCCAGCATATTTTTTATATAGAGATTCTCTTGGAGACACTTGCGCGATTGGAGACTGTCGGACCTTGAACGATAGTGGGAGTGGTATCGTGGGCATCGCCAGGTATCGGACATTTGATTCTGAGCACTCATCCTACTAGATAGCAGAGTATATAAGGCTGCCTCTTGAAATAATCTTGAAGTACGCAACTACGCGAAACATAGAAGAGACGCACAATCAAATTTGTGAAAATGATACAGCCGAAAGGATACGTTTCTTCTAACAAGTTACAAAAATGCAACGTATTAAATTTAATAGATGAGTTTGAACAAGAATTAACACAAATGTCTGGAAAATGTATGGACGTCGGTTGTGGTCCCGGAGATATAACGAAATATATCCTTTTGCCAGCTTTAAATCCAAATGCGGTAATAATAAGTAAAACAATAATATACATAGACTAACGCTTATAACAACATATATTTGCTCAAATTATTATTTAATTCAATAATTGCATATTTTGAAGGTACCGATATTTCGGAAGGTGCTATCGAATTTGCGAAGAAAACATACAGTAACGAAAGACTCAGATTTGAAGTATTAGATATCCAAACTAGAAGTTTGCCTGAAAAATATATTTCTGGATTTGATTATATATTTTCCTTTCACGCTTTAAATTGGTGTTATGACATTCGGTAAGTCAAAATTCTTAAGTAAATATAAACTAGGCTTGCCCAACCTATCGATCGCGATCGACTGGTCGATCACAGCGTGATTTTTATCTAATTATTGTAGAAATATACCCATAGTTGATGTGACATTGAACTAACGTCAAAAACCAAATGTTAAAGTAAAGTTAAAATTCTGATCGAATCGACATTGAAATAGTACAAATTATTGACGATTCTTCGGCTATCATTTTGAATAATATCAATATTGAATCAACCACAATTAATTATAT
>NW_021850631.1:1327-2040 GCF_003651465.1 Formica exsecta
ATTTTCCAGAATTCAACAGCTTTTTTTTTATAGTCATTATTTATAATTTCGCTTTCTTTCAATGTACAACTATCTTCTCCCTCATCTTCATCATTTTCTTCAAGTTCTTCTATTTCATCAGCTGCGACAAATTGTGCTTCGGATAAATTTGAGTCCCAATAATTCTCAAATTCTAACGTAGTATCGGTCTGCATTGCAAATGATATGTCATCCATTGAATTTTGTATAATATAGCAGTGCTCGGAATTAAATGCCCTTTTCGGGCCGATATCTGAGGCAACACCTACGATTCCCCCACTACCGTTCGAGGCTCGACAGCCGCCGATCGCGCGGGTAACGCTGTGCTTCAGGAGAGTCCCTATATAAAAAATATTCTGGGATCGTATCTTCTGCCAAATCGTCATTAAAACTTTCCTTGCTAGATAATTTTTATTTTCATAAATAATTAAATATCAAAATTTCTATTATTAATATATTACATATATGTAACCTATTATACACATATATATTATATACATATGTATAATAATATATGTTAGATAGTAATATATAATAATTACAATTTTGATAATAGTTTCCACATCACCCATGAGGTACTAATAATAGCTGATGCGTTTTTCTTAAAGTGGTTTCTCTAGTAGGCCTATTCCTAATGGAAAGCTATTATCAAAATTGTAATTATTATATATTACTGTCTAAAATATATTATTATA
>NW_021850632.1:0-230 GCF_003651465.1 Formica exsecta
ATGTGGCCCCCTCCGAACTCTACAACTTTTGTTTGAAACATTTTTCTCGATAAAGCTTACTTTTCAAAATATTTTACAGTTTCAAGTTAAAAAACTCACCCTGTATATATAACTCGCGTTTCAATATTCACCGCCAGTACTGAAAATCTATAGTTTACGTCACGTACACTATAGATTTTCAGTACTGGGAGTTGGCAATGAATATCGGAACGCAGCCATAAGCTGGATAG
>NW_021850632.1:17963-18295 GCF_003651465.1 Formica exsecta
AGAGCTTTTCAAAACACTATAATAAAGTATTTTTTCATTAAGTACTTTTTGAGTTATTTTATATTTTAATCTGACATATTTTGATATAAAAAATAAAATATCTCGTAAAATATTTAGTTTTCGATAATCTTACCGTAATACTTTTATGTACAGAATAATGAGACAAATCAATTAGTGTAAAAAAATAATTGTTTTTAAGAAAAAGTATGTAATTATTCACAATGTATTTTTTTAAACAATTATTTGTCTTTTTCTTTACACTAATTGATTTGTCTCAATATTCTGTCCATAAAAGTATTACAGTAAGATTATCGAAAACTAAATATTTTACG
>NW_021850633.1:0-605 GCF_003651465.1 Formica exsecta
GTTACGCGCGCGATCGGCGGCTCGGCCGTCGAGCCTCGAGCGGTAATGGGGGAACCGTAGACGTCGCTTCACATATCGGCCCGAAAAGGGCAACTATCTCCGAGCACTGCCTTACATTATTATCTTATACATATGCACGTATATACACAACATTTTCTTTCAAGGCGTATTTGCACACTCAAGCGAATAATCGTACATGAGCGCTGCAAACGCGCCTTGAGGGACAAAATCGCTTTGCGTGTGTGCGTGCGAGCATACGTACGTGAGAGTCTGAATCTTATGAAAAACAAAAGTGTCACAATTCTGTATATGATTAATGAATCTCAGGATTGACTGCACCAATCTTATTCAAACTGGTCGCAATCGAAAGCTTGCATCCACATTGTATGAGAAAAGTGCCGTTAGATTTTTGATTACGGTTTTAGTTCCTGAGGTATTTAAATCGAAAGTTTATCAGACGTAAAACTCCGGATAAGCTACTTGGTAGCGTCGCGGCCCCTGTACATAGGCAAACCGTTGACAAGCTAGAAAAAATTTTTTCATATACTTGGCATCGCGACGCTACCGCGTCGCTTGATAAGTCCAAGCTTTGCAATTAGAATGGT
>NW_021850634.1:0-3287 GCF_003651465.1 Formica exsecta
AGTCTCCATGAGTTCGGTCCGTTTTTAGGAACCATGTGAAGTGGAACTGCCCAGGTGCTGCTTGACGATCTACAAACTCCTTGTTCCATCATAAAATTAAATTTGTATCTTGCAAATTTTAATTTTTCCGGTGACAACCTGCGAGGAGTTGAAGCAATTGGTGGTCCTTTCGTAATAATATGATGCTCAATTTGATGAATCTTGTTTGTTGATATAGGAGCAAAATGAGTTAATTCAGGAAATTCAGCAAGGATCTTATGGAAAGGTGAGTCAGGAAATGTAGTGCAAATTGACAAGTGATTAACTTTAGATAGTTTTCCTTTAAATGAAAGACCGGTAACACTATCTAGAAGTTTTTTGTTTTTAATGTCAACTAAAATTCCATAATGACTCAAAAAATCTGCGCCCAATATAGGTCTCTGAATATCCGCAATGCAAAATTTCCATTTAAAAATTCTTCGTAATCCAAGATTTACAGTTAACATTTTTATACCGTAAGTATTAATCTTGGTTCCATTAGCTGCATAAAGCTTGAAAGAAGCAACTTGAGCTTTTGAAACAAATCTTTTTGGAATCAAAGAAATATCAGCTCCTGCATCAACAAGAAAATTAAGTCCTGAAGTTTTATCAGAAATAATGAGGCGATTGTTAGGTGAACCGTTGTCAGCCGCCTCACAACTCAACGGTGAAGCTAGTTTTCCTGCCTTTCGACCAAAGATTTAGACATATCACAAGGTATTGTACATTTAAAAGCTTTAACACCAAATTTCTTATGATAAAAACAAATTTTTTGGTTATCCTTATCAGATTTACTCCTAGAAGATGATCTAAATCTTTTTCTTTCCTTGTATCTAAATTTAGATCTGCTGCGTACACGTCTAACTTCCAGAGCTGCGATTCTTCGCTCGAGATCAACAAAATTCGAAGTGTCTTTTCCTGCCGAGGAAGCTATTGTTGCTACATGTAGGTTAGTTTCTCGGTCCAAAATTTTATCAGCCAGTTCAGCAAGCTTAACTAAAGGACAATCGTCCACAACCGCTAAAGTAGCTTGAACTTGCGAAGGTAATCTTTGCAACCAAATTGAATGCAATACATTTTCCGAAATCGCTCCTCCCGCTAACTGTTTAATTTCGCGTAGCAAATCCGACGGTTTCTTGTCATTCAGCTCAACACCAGCTAACAATTGACGAAGACGTTTTTCCTCCGAATCAGTAAACCGATTAATCAAAACGTTTTTAACATGAAGATATTTATCTTTTTCAGGAGGATTTTCAATCAAATCAGCAATAGCCAACAAAGCTTGCTCATCAAGATGCCGTATAACCGAGCTATACTTAACATCATCTGAGCGGATCCGAAAAACCAAGAATTCGCTTTCTAATTGAGCAAACCACAATTTAGGCTGCTTATGCCAAAAATTCGGCAATTTAACAAGGCGAAATTCGTTAGAATGGATCTCGTTTGGCTGACCTTGTTGATGAGGCTCATTACTGGCAAGAGTTTGTGTCGGATTCGTCAAACGTTGATGATGTTCTCCAGCCGATGGAACTGATGCTGACGCTGTAGGATTCGAAGTCGAAGATTCGTCCAAAGGCATCGTCAAACTCTGTCAATACTCTGCGTTGTGAATTTCAGAAGTCTAGTAGATCGCTGTCCTTGGAAATTCGATGACTCGAAAATCTCGTCAACTCGAAGAACACAAGCCACAAATCACACAAGAATCACAGCGGAACTCGAAACTCGATGGCTCACTAAATTCGCGGATCACTGATTCAAATTCGCCACGCTTGAACGTGAATTCTCAAAAGCCCGTGATCACGTCGGGGTCACCAGTTGTGGTAGCGTTATAGTTAAATCACTAGACTTTCCTTTTTACTAATAAAATATTTAATTCACGAGTAAGATGTGTACAGATTGATGGTCAATGAACGAACGAATGAATGTTACATAATTTGTCGTATGTTTAATATGTTGTTATGTAAAGTGTTAAATCAATAAATGAAATGTGTGAAAATGGTTACAAATATATTTCATGAAGTTGGTAACAAAAATGATTTTGAATTTAGCCACAGGAACGCCACAACATGGCAGTGTCGAGCGTCGAGCGTTAAGCGTCTGCGCAGAATATTGTTGCCCAGAATTATATTCCATTTATTTTATTATATAACAGATGTGTGTATGTGTGTTATTATTATTATTAATCAAAGATATATTATAAAACGTTACTACTATGGCAGTGTAATGTGACGTCCCGTCATTTTTCAAAACCATATTTCAACTAATAATTAAGTATCGCATTTATTTCTGCATTATGCCTATGGAATATAGAACAATTATTTAACCATTTGCCCTTATTTCCATTAGCGTCGGTCTACAATAGTGATTTAAGCTCTAAGCCTTAAGAAATTGACTGCATAATATTTTTGTATTAATATGAATATTTCGATAAAATAAAAGTTATACCCTTTCAGACAAATACAATGATGTATGATGCTAATATTTTACATATTATGTTTATATTTTACGAGTTTTATCGGTTTGAAATCTCGTAGGTGACATATATCTTTTCATTTTTGACGATGCGATAAGTCTATTTTCTGCCTCATTGTTATGATCAAATGACAACGTGAATCAAATGACATACGTTAATCTGTAAGACGCGAATTAGATCATTCTATTCCGTTGACATTTGATTTTTATATTTACTGACTTGTTATGCGGCGGTTGACTCTTATTTATTTGATAGTTGTATCATTTATCTATTAATTATTTATTTATTTATTTGTTTATTTATTATTATGTATTTACTTGGCTAGTTGACTTGATTTTGAATTTAGTTTTGATTTTTGATTTTTTAAAGGTTTTGATTTTTTAGAGGAAAATCATCTTTTAGTTTTTTATTTTGCATGAAAATTATTTTTCAAGGAAAAATTTTTTTAAAAGTTATTTTTTAGGGATAAATAATAAATTTTTTTTGCGTACAAGTTGGGATTTTTTTATATACTTGGCGTATTTTTTTTTACCTTTGTGAGGTTTTTTTAGCTTTTAGGTGATCTCATTGCTTTTTGTAAAAATCTATATTTTTTCTGCAAAAAATATATATGCGTTTTTAGCATATAATATTTAATAATATAATATAATTTTTTATTCATGTAGAATATCTAATAATAATAAATTTCTTAATAATAATAAGTAAATCACAATAATAAAGTTTTATTGTAGAATTGACATTCGTTAATTTTATTTTTAGTATATAATGTTCAACAATAATATATATGTGCTTACAT
>NW_021850634.1:4225-9188 GCF_003651465.1 Formica exsecta
CAGGAGCGTCCGTATATAAGAATGCCCAAATATAATAATAAGACAATACTTTTCTATAATTAAAAGTTTTTTTTCATTATTTTATATCAATGAAATATAAAATATTGAAGAAAAACTTTTAATTTTGAGAATTTTCGCGGAACATTTAGAAAAGTATTGTCTTATTATTATTTTTGGGCATTCTTACATATGAACGCTCCTGAGACGAAGCGTCGCGCTCCTTAGTTACGCGTATCTGGCGACTCGTTCCTAACGCACAAGCAGTGAGTGGGGGGCAATAGGCGTGAGCCACGGAATCGGGCCAAAATGTGCAAGTAAATCCCAGCACTGATGTATGATATATAGAATATTTTTACTTCATTAGCGAAATGATATTTTTATACTTATAATACTATTAAATGGTAATTATTTACTATAACGGACCCAGCTCCAATGATGTTGACCTTGACATATGTTGTCAAGGACATAATCCTGAGTAACTTTTCCTTATAACTTAATCGGCGGTCTCTTATCATTTTTAAGATATTTAAAGTTAAAGTTAGATTCGAAACGAAAATTTGATTTGAGTTATATAACGTGGCTTGAATCAAATTTTAGTTTTGAATCAGAAATAGATTTGGGTTAGGTTATATTTTTCGGAAAAGGAGCCCCCCCCCCGTAGGGAGGGGGCGGAACCCACTGTGTCCATGCATATACTTTACAATGCGACCCACTGTGTCCATGCATCAAGAGACACGGTAGTGTCTCGCGCCAAGTCATGCGCAGCAACAACAAGGCGTACCGTGTATCTTCACGCGAGCCGGTCAGTTGAGAGTAACTGAAGTTATCAGATTTCAATAACGGCTGGACTGATTGAGATCTTATTAGGCTTAATCGATAGCTTGGGTATTAATTATATAACGAAAATATCTTTATTTTCACTCTACATGTGTCGTGAACGGCCATATTATGACGCAAAGTCACAATGTGGAAATTCTCACTTAAGAAACGTCGACGTCGTCGTCGACCACATGAAAATGTACTTTTCTAGCTTTACACGCAAGATGGCGTTAGTTGAAAATAAAGTTATCGATGATGCATAATACTGTATTGCAAGCACATTTACCATTTTTATCACTGTCGGTAATAGTTATTAATAGATATATCATTCTCTCTCTTTCGTTATCTCTCGCTCTCTTTTGTTAATTCCTGCTTTCTTTCTCTTTCTCTTCGTTTTTCGCGATTTACGCCATTGTGCATGTGCGTGCATGTGCGTGCTTAGAGATGAGTACGAATAATAATGCTGTATATATATATATATATATGTGGGACAATGTTTTAATGCGTCCCGGGCACGCCAAGTTTTTATACGTTGCTTTGGTGTAAGTTTGTTTTATGCGACTTAGAGTTTATGAGAAATTTTCCTTCAATAAATATATCCCAAAGCGTTAGATGTGTGTATATTATGCATTTAATTAATTATAAAGTAATTCTATTTTAGCTATGGTATACGCCCTACTACTTTAATTATGTTGCGATTTATTAAACATATTTTTTCTTAATAACGGAAATAATAAAATGAAAAAATTTTATAACAAATTTTTATTCAGTTGGCCGCCTTTTTTTACCTTTTTTTTAAAGAGGTAAGTTTTTAGAAATTATGATTTTATCTATATTCATATATTTAATATGAATATGAAACAAGTTCATTTTATTGAATCAACGCATACACTTAAACAGTATATAACTCCTTCTAAGATGTATTTTAATAAATGATAAAACCAGAGAAGATCAAATATTTATTTGTATTTATTGATTTATTAAATATGCTTATATATTGCGGAATAGTGCAACACAGAAAGAAAAGTGATTAAGTGATTTACGGTTATTAAAAATATCGCGGAATAGTGCAAGAAAGAGAAGTGATTTTTTTAAATCGATGTTATATTGAGCAAAGTTAGATTATATTAGCGAAACTGAGTGAATACACTTGAATGAATCTGTGCATTATCAATTAACATATTTGTGAAAAATATACAGTTAGAAAATGATTATAGAAGTATTGAAGGAATATTTGGAAATTTTGGCAGGTCATATTTTTGATAACGATAAGCTGGTAATTATACGCGTGAACGCATCCTCAGGATCATCCTGAATATGTCCAGGACGGTTCAGGACATTTGTAGGACGTTTTAAGATATCATTATAAATATATTTTATGAAAATTTAATAATATATTGAAATTTATGAATAGAGATTTTAAAAACAAAAAAATGGAACCAGAAAAACTAATATATTGTGTCATATTTAATAAAAAATTTTATATACTTCAAAATTTAACTTCTTACTTATCCTGTCTAATATTAAAATAACTATTCTCTTGACAGTTAATCACATTTCTTTTTAATTTTTATATATGTATAATAATTATATATACATATGTCTACACACACAACATTCAAAATTTTTTGTAAATTACTCAATTTTTTGTTGATCTATCATAATATTTTTATATATAAAATAACAAAAAAAATTTATTAATATTCCTATTATTTGTGTATTAATGATATCTCAATGTGCGTTGTTAGTTTTTATAATGTAGCTGTAGATTTCTGACGCCAATCGATTTTCTCTGACACATTTTATTTATGATTAAATATTATATTGTAGAGTTTGCAAAAGGAATTACTGTAAAAGGAATTAGAATCATAAATCTCCAATTATTAGGGAGCATGGAGCAAATCAATATCAAATTACTCTTCTTCTTGACCAAATGAGATGAAATATGCACAAAAACGTTAGAAACAATTCGGCAAGTGACATGACTTCAATCCAGAAGTCAAAAATAACATTATTCTACATCATAAAATTTGTAAATTAATTGTCATTTATAATTTAATTAATTAATTATTTGTAATTTAGTAATAATCATACGAAACTATTCTATTTTAAATAACTATTTCAACATAATTTGATATTGTAGCATAGTATTTTATGTCGAGCAACCTCATGTGAGAAATATCATACGCTGTGAAATTTTATCATTGAAATTTTGTAATATACTTAACAATAATACACATTTATTAGGTGAAAGTAGTACATTTTGATTTTACAAATTTCCTTGTATAATTATTTTTTCCTGTTATTGACATTTTATATTTGTTGTCTATAATAATATTATATTTACTAACTTTTAATAACCGTATAATTTCATTAATATATAAAATAGTATTTGAATTAAAAACAACATTAAATGTTAAATTAATTTTTCTCGTGACTTTTGTAAGTCTCACAATTAGACATACGTAGATTTCTATTTTAACTAGCATCTATCATCATTCAAATTAAAGCCCGCGCACAACCAACAATATGGCAATAGTTTAGCATCGAGAACAAAGGGACCGACGCAGAGTGACCCTACTGTATATACCTATACTGTGCCTTCTCTCTTTATCTGCGGAGATAACGTGGTTAAATATTAACATCTCTTCAACGTTAACGTAATTCAGAAAGAAATATTTGATTAAATTGATACAGTGTTTTAACGATATATTACATACGCAAAACACGCATCTTATCACATATCAGATCCTGTTAGAACTGATTGTACATCCTTATTCCAGTTTTTCTCCATAATAGTTTCGACATTAATGTACTCAAGCATGTGCATCTCATAAAAACGTAGATTTCGCAAATTTACACAAAAGGAGATAAAAATATAATTACAAAACAGTAAATAGATGTTATGACACATATATATTAATTAATAAACTTTACTTCTCTTGAGAATAATAATTCTTACAAAAAATGGGTATAAAAATAAAAAGTAAAGAGTTCTAAAGTGTAGTTTTTCGTGAAAAACAGAAAATGGAAGTCATTTTTTATTGCAAATTAAACTTTGATTTATTATCTTTGAGATCAATCATCGTCTCTATTAAAAATTTAAAAATTGAGTTAAAATTTGAAAAGAAAAGAAAACCTTTGCCATTCGTATTTATTGTAAGCTTATCGCACATGCCTTGCATCAGTAATGGTATGATTAACATATCAGTAACATATAGTACTTGTACAACAATGAAGTAAAGTATGAATAATAAGTAAATAGAATGCTTTGAAAAACCTAACTATGTAACGTTTCTTTTTCTGACTGCATAATTGATTACCGTATATACATATACATTGTATTTTATCTGCGTACTGATGCTTATTGTATCACCCATACAGCACAGAACATTGCAATTACATTGCAGCAATGTTACAATCTTGCAAGTTGCAATGTAATATTGTTGTGACATTATTGGAACATGTAATTCTAATATTTCATGAAAATGTTACAGCAACATTCCAAAAACATTACAAAAAACAGTTTTCGATAATCGCTAGTTCGTTCGTTTACCGCTATGCGGTGCGCGTTGCGTTATCTATTCCGCATTTAAATTTTAATCACAATGGTTATATAAAGCTTGCAAAGAGCGGCTAGTAAGATTAAAGGTATAATAACTATTTTTATCAGTTTAATTTGTCTGATACGATCCCAACACAGGGAATTCAGATATTGAACTGATTGTTCAGAAATCAGACAAATAAGTATCCGAAAAAGTTAAAATTATCCGTTTATTGTCTATTTAAGATGTAAAATAGAGTCTAATATTTATATAAATAAAATTTTAACTTTTGAGTAAAATTATTTAATCATTTTCTATTTCTTAAACTTGTAAATTATTTATAAAATAGCGATGTTAATTAGATAACAGAAAATTGTTTAATAGTTACCATTTCTATATAAAACCAAGAATTTGATAATAATTTTTTAATATGCAAAATGTTTCAAATATAATAGATAAACTTTGAAAATATATAAAGACATCCAAAAGAGACGAGAAAAAACTCGTTGTAATTTCGCGTAAATTCACAATTTTTTTTCTTATCTCTCTTGGATGTCTTTATATATTCTCAAAGTTTATCTATTAAATTTGAAGCGTTT
>NW_021850634.1:11955-14501 GCF_003651465.1 Formica exsecta
TATTTAGTTTTATATTTTTTTATATTTTTTTTTGTTTTTTAATTTTACTAGAACAACACAGCCGCGCGCTACGCGCGCGCTTTTTACCATAATAAATAACAGACACACCCCATACAGCACAGAACATTGCAATTACATTGCAGCAATGTTACAATCTTGCAAGTTGCAATGTAATATTGTTGAGACATTATTGGAACATGTAATTGTAATATTTCATGAGAATGTTACAGCAACATTCCAAAAACATTACAAAAAACAGTTTTTGATAATCGCTAGTTCGTTCGTTTACCGCTATGCGGTGCGCGTTGCGTTATCTATCCCGCATTTAAATTTTAATCACAATGGTTATATAAAGCTTGCAAAGAGCGGCTAGTAAGATTAAAGCTATAATAACTTTTTTTATCAGTTTAATTTGTCTGATACGATCCCAACACAGGGAATTCAGATATTTAATTGATTGTTCAGAAATCAGACAAATAAGTATCCGAAAAAGTTAAAATTATCCGTTTATTGTCTATTTAAGATGTAAAATAGAGTCTAATATCTATATAAATAAATTGTAATTTTGCGTAAATTCACAATTCATTTTTCTTGTCTCTCTTGAATGTCTTTATATATTCTCAAAGTTTATCTATTAAATTTGAAGCGTTTTGCATATTTGTAGCAACGCATTTTAATATTACAAATACATTACACCGTAACATTACTGTAGTCTTACATTGTAATATTTCTAAGGGACAAATACATTGCACCGTAACATTACTGTAGTCTTACATCGTAATATTTCTAAGGGCGGACATTTCAACGTTGCCGCAGACTTGCAGTAACATTGCAGAAACATTTCGCAACTTCCATGCAATGTTACAATGTTTCAATGTAAGGTCTATGCAACGTTTCTGCAATCTTTCAGTGCTGTATGGGCACTGACTAGGGTAGATGTCCCAATTACTGCCAGTGTCCCTATAACTGCCGTTTTATATATTTTACTTGATAAAAAATAAATTTATAAACAAACATTGTGGCGGATAATCCACCACCAAGTATAAGCGCATGCCATATAAGGCACGCGAAATACTCGCGGGAATAAAGGTCCACGCGCTAAGCACGTGCCGCGCGCAAGACGAAGAACACGCGATAAGCACGTGCACAGCAGCTCAGGTAGTCAAATACCTAACCGCGAGGCGGCGAATTGGGCAAACCGAAATCTCGCTATCAGAATACCATCAACAACGGTATATAAGGTAGCGAAGCGACAAGGCAGATCAGTCTACTCACGCTTTCGAGAGCGCAAGCAATAGATACATGAGCACGACTCTTTTTGATATCCGCCTAGAGCGGCTAAAAGCTGTTAAACAGCGCTCCTACAGGTTCGCCTTCACGACCGCTGCCGCCCCGATCACCAGGGGCCGACCTACGGCAGAGAGCGGACCAGGAGAGCACACAGCAAACGAACGAACGAGCAAATAGACGAGTACAGTGGTCACTACTGCCCTGGAAGCTGGAGCCGCTGGAAATACCGGCCGCCACCTTCACACGACCTCCAAGGTGTCTGCTCGCTACCTGGGACATACGGCTAAGGAGGTATACGTCACCCTCCTATCCAGGAACGGTGCCAGCGCTTCTAACACCACCGGCGCTAACACCTCCCAGGAGCGGCGCTAAAAGAGGCGGCAGACAGGAACGGGCCACTCAGACGGACCGTCGCAGCCTGGTGCATCGCGGCACACAACAGCATCAGCCGCAGACACGGGAGCGGGCCACGCAGTCCTCCGACTCTGACTGGAAGGCCACGACCAAAACAACGGCCACGCAAACAGAGGCGATCCATCATAGAGCCTCCACGCGCACCCGACGAGCTGCTTCAACACCAGCGAAGCCCAGGGTCTCGTCCGAGCACAGATCCTTAAGGTGGACCAAGACCACGCCACAAATCTCGTGGCGAGAAAATCTCGCCACGCGTAGGAGTCGCTAAACGCGACACAATCGGCCCTTTTCAGGGCAACACAAAAATTTAACACTTGTACTGTTTGAGATTGCATTAAATTACATTTAAATTAATTTCTTCTTTGTCACATGGGCTTCGCATTTTTATTCCATCGCGATCAAAATCGAAAAACAATGTTCTTATCGCTATTATTATTTAAGGTTTTTTGGTGTTTTTTGACTTTTGAAGCCCATGTGACAAATAAGTTCTACACGAAAACACGCAAACAATTTTGTCGGTTAGCCGCGCGAAAAACGGCTGCCGGCACGCGCGAGGCCGTGACGTAGCCCGTGACGTACGGGCCACCGGCCTATCACTCGCTCCGAATCTCATCTCGCGCCGATATTTCAAGGGGCGGCCAATAAAGTTTGGCGCCGCGTTGAATCTTCGAACCAAACTCGGAGGTTCAAATTCATTGGCAGCGAGAGATTAAAGAACCGCTATAAAAGGGCCCGCTCGTGAGGAGCGCCAGACACTCACTGACGCGTTTAGTTACCGCATATAGTTACACCGCATTTCGACACGCTTTGATAACCGCTTACGACAACCGCTATTCTTTTTT
>NW_021850634.1:16471-51779 GCF_003651465.1 Formica exsecta
AGAGACACTCGCTTACGCGTTTAGTTACCGCATATTTAGTTACACCGCATTTCGACACGCTTTGATAACCGCTTACGACAACCGCTATTCTCTTGTGAAACCGCTTACGACAACCGCTATTCTTTTTTTGTGAAACCGCCTATAACCGACCGAGCTTTTATCAGGAACTTTTTGTATAATTTGTAATCGTGTTAATTATTTTGTTATAATTAAAAACGTGAATTGTACTCGCGAGATTTATTTTCCGCGAACCAAAAGATCCTCGCACACTCTTTTCTAATTTCGTCTCGCTCTCGAACATGTACATATAACCAGGAGAATATATTTATTGTCGATACATAGAACGTGCATTCTACCTTTCAATCGACATCCTATCTTCGAACACATCCAAGCAACCTCCACAAACATGTTCAACAAAAATTTTATTTTTGAATCAATACTTTAATTTATATAAAAACAAAAAATGACACGTATTTGTTTTTACTTAGTATTTAAAAATTAATGTTAAAAACTGAACATTAAATTTGAGTATCAAAAGTGCGACTACGTAAATAAAAGGCGACGCAAAAGTAGTACTAAAGAAAGAGCAATAATTTTATTATATAACCTACATTGATTATGTAAAATGAATTAATGAGCTATATGAGAATCATTTTAATGAAATAATATGTGACATAAGTGATATTTTATGTTAAATTATTATAATTAACGCAGACAGCAATAGGGGCAATATTTTCTGGATTGTCCGTCGGACTGCCGACAGTATTCGGGGCAAGAAACACGTCACAAGTACGCATAACTGACACTCACCTGCAGATAACTTTAACCTCTTTTCGGGCGCAACGAGACTGGCAGTGATCTGGTCACAGTCAAAGGGACTGGCAATTATCGAGTGTCAGTCATACGGACATTTTTTTTTAAATGACGATCATAGGGACATCGCAGATTTCTATAGATTTTTATTTATTCTTAATTTGAGTATTTATATGTAATGCATAATAATTTTTATTAAAATAATACAGATATTAAATAACATTATGATTCAAAGTGAGGTATTTTTTAGCTTCAGCAACACCAAAAACGGTTAAATGAAGATAGGCTATAAGCTTAAGGTGGCAGTAATTGGGACATCTACCCTAGCTGGCGTTCTTTTCTCGCGCGCTTCGCGCACTCGGTATGTGATTGCGGATTTGTGAGTGTTTACGACGAAAACCCGTTACGCGATCTTATGGTTAGTCTGTGAGTGGGCGGAAGGAGGGAAAGGAGCGGGGGAATCAATCCAAGATTAATCGCTTGATAATTACTATAGTTCACACAAAAAAAAGAGTTATACAGGAATAATATAAATTTGACTTCGCGTACGCGATACTGACTCGTCGGAGACGACCGACGAAAGACGCCGCTTCGGCCCCGAATCCTCGTTATATTCTCGATTATCGAGGCTTCTAGAAGTTACTCGAACGCGCCCGGAAAGGCGCGTGTCGAGCGAAAACAATAACAGGGACCGGTGCCGACGGACCAAATGTTGAATGAAAAACACAAAATAAACACGCATCTCTCGGAGCGGACGCCGACGAGCCAGCGTTGCGCGCGATCCTGTCGTTGAATGTAATATTAAACAGAAAGTCACACCAATGAACTCAGATTAATTACGACTCGAGTGCAGGGTTCGCGATGTTCCGAACAGTGAGGATGGCCAAATATGGGTCAATTATGATTTATATTCTTAAAAACTCCTGAAATGTCTAGAAATGTACTGGTGAAGATTTCATCAAAATCGGTTGGGTAGTTTTTATGTTAAATTAGAATATAGAGCGACATACTTTTTTCCGACTTCATGCACATTCTTTTTTACTGCTCGACTCCTAGACGATGATATATATAGCCTATGTTACTCGGGAAGATCTAAGCTATCCACCAGTAAAAGATTTTTTGAAATCGGTTCAGTAGTTTCTGAGATTACCCCGAACAATGGAACAAACAAACAAACTTTTCTCCTTTATAATAATAGTATGATATGATAAGTAACTTGTTTATTATTTGTTACTGCCACGTTATATTGTTGCAAACAGTGTTTACTGGGCATAATAGTCTACGCCTGCGCGTAAACAATATAAACTATGTATAATATATCATTTATGTCAACAATCAATAATCTATGGAAAATGGTTTGTCGAAGACTTTCTTTATATTTCGTTTTTTATGTTTCATGCTTTAAACATAACAACAAACAGAAGCCTAAAGCCTAAAGCCTATTAAGGGCCGGAGCACAGACTTTTGCACAAGCGCATAACCACAAGCATAAGGAAATTGATTGGTCCATTTCGTTATGCATATGCTTATGGACCAATCAATTTCCTTTCGCTTATGGTTATCCGCTTATGCAAAAGTCTGTGCTCCGGTCCTAAGCAGTCCAAGGCTGATGACGAGACATCTGTCGTAATCATGGACGTAAAGTAAGGCAGAGAAAAACGTAAGTCGTAAAAGGCTATTGTATAATAGCATTACGTTTTTCTCTGCTTTATTTTATCAAAATCACACACACACACACACACACACACACACACACACACACACACACACACACACACACACACACACACACACACACACACACACACACACACACACACACACACACACACACACACACACACACACACACACACACACACACACACACACACACACACACACACACACACACACACACACACACACACACACACACACACACACACACACACACACACACACACACACACACACACACACACACACACACACACACACACACACACACACACACACACACACACACACACACACACACACACACACACACACACACACACACACACACACACACACACACACACACACACACACACACACACACACACACACACACACACACACACACACACACACACACACACACACACACACACACACACACACACACACACACACACACACACACACACACACACACACACACACACACACACACACACACACACACACACACACACACACACACACACACACACACACACACACACACACACACACACACACACACACACACACACACACACACACACACACACACACACACACACACACACACACACACACACACACACACACACACACACACACACACACACACACACACACACACACACACACACACACACACACACACACACACACACACACACACACACACACACACACACACACACACACACACACACACACACACACACACACACACACACACACACACACACACACACACACACACACACACACACACACACACACACACACACACACACACACACACACACACACACACACACACACACACACACACACACACACACACACACACACACACACACACACACACACACACACACACACACACACACACACACACACACACACACACACACACACACACACACACACACACACACACACACACACACACACACACACACACACACACACACACACACACACACACACACACACACACACACACACACACACACACACACACACACACACACACACACACACACACACACACACACACACACACACACACACACACACACACACACACACACACACACACACACACACACACACACACACACACACACACACACACACACACACACACACACACACACACACACACACACACACACACACACACACACACACACACACACACACACACACACACACACACACACACACACACACACACACACACACACACACACACACACACACACACACACACACACACACACACACACACACACACACACACACACACACACACACACACACACACACACACACACACACACACACACACACACACACACACACACACACACACACACACACACACACACACACACACACACACACACACACACACACACACACACACACACACACACACACACACACACACACACACACACACACACACACACACACACACACACACACACACACACACACACACACACACACACACACACACACACACACACACACACACACACACACACACACACACACACACACACACACACACACACACACACACACACACACACACACACACACACACACACACACACACACACACACACACACACACACACACACACACACACACACACACACACACACACACACACACACACACACACACACACACACACACACACACACACACACACACACACACACACACACACACACACACACACACACACACACACACACACACACACACACACACACACACACACACACACACACACACACACACACACACACACACACACACACACACACACACACACACACACACACACACACACACACACACACACACACACACACACACACACACACACACACACACACACACACACACACACACACACACACACACACACACACACACACACACACACACACACACACACACACACACACACACACACACACACACACACACACACACACACACACACACACACACACACACACACACACACACACACACACACACACACACACACACACACACACACACACACACACACACACACACACACACACACACACACACACACACACACACACACACACACACACACACACACACACACACACACACACACACACACACACACACACACACACACACACACACACACACACACACACACACACACACACACACACACACACACACACACACACACACACACACACACACACACACACACACACACACACACACACACACACACACACACACACACACACACACACACACACACACACACACACACACACACACACACACACACACACACACACACACACACACACACACACACACACACACACACACACACACACACACACACACACACACACACACACACACACACACACACACACACACACACACACACACACACACACACACACACACACACACACACACACACACACACACACACACACACACACACACACACACACACACACACACACACACACACACACACACACACACACACACACACACACACACACACACACACACACACACACACACACACACACACACACACACACACACACACACACACACACACACACACACACACACACACACACACACACACACACACACACACACACACACACACACACACACACACACACACACACACACACACACACACACACACACACACACACACACACACACACACACACACACACACACACACACACACACACACACACACACACACACACACACACACACACACACACACACACACACACACACACACACACACACACACACACACACACACACACACACACACACACACACACACACACACACACACACACACACACACACACACACACACACACACACACACACACACACACACACACACACACACACACACACACACACACACACACACACACACACACACACACACACACACACACACACACACACACACACACACACACACACACACACACACACACACACACACACACACACACACACACACACACACACACACACACACACACACACACACACACACACACACACACACACACACACACACACACACACACACACACACACACACACACACACACACACACACACACACACACACACACACACACACACACACACACACACACACACACACACACACACACACACACACACACACACACACACACACACACACACACACACACACACACACACACACACACACACACACACACACACACACACACACACACACACACACACACACACACACACACACACACACACACACACACACACACACACACACACACACACACACACACACACACACACACACACACACACACACACACACACACACACACACACACACACACACACACACACACACACACACACACACACACACACACACACACACACACACACACACACACACACACACACACACACACACACACACACACACACACACACACACACACACACACACACACACACACACACACACACACACACACACACACACACACACACACACACACACACACACACACACACACACACACACACACACACACACACACACACACACACACACACACACACACACACACACACACACACACACACACACACACACACACACACACACACACACACACACACACACACACACACACACACACACACACACACACACACACACACACACACACACACACACACACACACACACACACACACACACACACACACACACACACACACACACACACACACACACACACACACACACACACACACACACACACACACACACACACACACACACACACACACACACACACACACACACACACACACACACACACACACACACACACACACACACACACACACACACACACACACACACACACACACACACACACACACACACACACACACACACACACACACACACACACACACACACACACACACACACACACACACACACACACACACACACACACACACACACACACACACACACACACACACACACACACACACACACACACACACACACACACACACACACACACACACACACACACACACACACACACACACACACACACACACACACACACACACACACACACACACACACACACACACACACACACACACACACACACACACACACACACACACACACACACACACACACACACACACACACACACACACACACACACACACACACACACACACACACACACACACACACACACACACACACACACACACACACACACACACACACACACACACACACACACACACACACACACACACACACACACACACACACACACACACACACACACACACACACACACACACACACACACACACACACACACACACACACACACACACACACACACACACACACACACACACACACACACACACACACACACACACACACACACACACACACACACACACACACACACACACACACACACACACACACACACACACACACACACACACACACACACACACACACACACACACACACACACACACACACACACACACACACACACACACACACACACACACACACACACACACACACACACACACACACACACACACACACACACACACACACACACACACACACACACACACACACACACACACACACACACACACACACACACACACACACACACACACACACACACACACACACACACACACACACACACACACACACACACACACACACACACACACACACACACACACACACACACACACACACACACACACACACACACACACACACACACACACACACACACACACACACACACACACACACACACACACACACACACACACACACACACACACACACACACACACACACACACACACACACACACACACACACACACACACACACACACACACACACACACACACACACACACACACACACACACACACACACACACACACACACACACACACACACACACACACACACACACACACACACACACACACACACACACACACACACACACACACACACACACACACACACACACACACACACACACACACACACACACACACACACACACACACACACACACACACACACACACACACACACACACACACACACACACACACACACACACACACACACACACACACACACACACACACACACACACACACACACACACACACACACACACACACACACACACACACACACACACACACACACACACACACACACACACACACACACACACACACACACACACACACACACACACACACACACACACACACACACACACACACACACACACACACACACACACACACACACACACACACACACACACACACACACACACACACACACACACACACACACACACACACACACACACACACACACACACACACACACACACACACACACACACACACACACACACACACACACACACACACACACACACACACACACACACACACACACACACACACACACACACACACACACACACACACACACACACACACACACACACACACACACACACACACACACACACACACACACACACACACACACACACACACACACACAC
This sequence comes from Formica exsecta, assembly GCF_003651465.1. Lineage (NCBI taxonomy): Eukaryota > Metazoa > Arthropoda > Insecta > Hymenoptera > Formicidae > Formica > Formica exsecta. Next base: position 24,821 of record NW_021850634.1, read on the forward strand.
ACACACACACACACACACACACACACACACACACACACACACACACACACACACACACACACACACACACACACACACACACACACACACACACACACACACACACACACACACACACACACACACACACACACACACACACACACACACACACACACACACACACACACACACACACACACACACACACACACACACACACACACACACACACACACACACACACACACACACACACACACACACACACACACACACACACACACACACACACACACACACACACACACACACACACACACACACACACACACACACACACACACACACACACACACACACACACACACACACACACACACACACACACACACACACACACACACACACACACACACACACACACACACACACACACACACACACACACACACACACACACACACACACACACACACACACACACACACACACACACACACACACACACACACACACACACACACACACACACACACACACACACACACACACACACACACACACACACACACACACACACACACACACACACACACACACACACACACACACACACACACACACACACACACACACACACACACACACACACACACACACACACACACACACACACACACACACACACACACACACACACACACACACACACACACACACACACACACACACACACACACACACACACACACACACACACACACACACACACACACACACACACACACACACACACACACACACACACACACACACACACACACACACACACACACACACACACACACACACACACACACACACACACACACACACACACACACACACACACACACACACACACACACACACACACACACACACACACACACACACACACACACACACACACACACACACACACACACACACACACACACACACACACACACACACACACACACACACACACACACACACACACACACACACACACACACACACACACACACACACACACACACACACACACACACACACACACACACACACACACACACACACACACACACACACACACACACACACACACACACACACACACACACACACACACACACACACACACACACACACACACACACACACACACACACACACACACACACACACACACACACACACACACACACACACACACACACACACACACACACACACACACACACACACACACACACACACACACACACACACACACACACACACACACACACACACACACACACACACACACACACACACACACACACACACACACACACACACACACACACACACACACACACACACACACACACACACACACACACACACACACACACACACACACACACACACACACACACACACACACACACACACACACACACACACACACACACACACACACACACACACACACACACACACACACACACACACACACACACACACACACACACACACACACACACACACACACACACACACACACACACACACACACACACACACACACACACACACACACACACACACACACACACACACACACACACACACACACACACACACACACACACACACACACACACACACACACACACACACACACACACACACACACACACACACACACACACACACACACACACACACACACACACACACACACACACACACACACACACACACACACACACACACACACACACACACACACACACACACACACACACACACACACACACACACACACACACACACACACACACACACACACACACACACACACACACACACACACACACACACACACACACACACACACACACACACACACACACACACACACACACACACACACACACACACACACACACACACACACACACACACACACACACACACACACACACACACACACACACACACACACACACACACACACACACACACACACACACACACACACACACACACACACACACACACACACACACACACACACACACACACACACACACACACACACACACACACACACACACACACACACACACACACACACACACACACACACACACACACACACACACACACACACACACACACACACACACACACACACACACACACACACACACACACACACACACACACACACACACACACACACACACACACACACACACACACACACACACACACACACACACACACACACACACACACACACACACACACACACACACACACACACACACACACACACACACACACACACACACACACACACACACACACACACACACACACACACACACACACACACACACACACACACACACACACACACACACACACACACACACACACACACACACACACACACACACACACACACACACACACACACACACACACACACACACACACACACACACACACACACACACACACACACACACACACACACACACACACACACACACACACACACACACACACACACACACACACACACACACACACACACACACACACACACACACACACACACACACACACACACACACACACACACACACACACACACACACACACACACACACACACACACACACACACACACACACACACACACACACACACACACACACACACACACACACACACACACACACACACACACACACACACACACACACACACACACACACACACACACACACACACACACACACACACACACACACACACACACACACACACACACACACACACACACACACACACACACACACACACACACACACACACACACACACACACACACACACACACACACACACACACACACACACACACACACACACACACACACACACACACACACACACACATATATATAGATACATTAACTATTTTCTAATATCATTCTTTTTCTTGCATTCTGACATCTAATTTATAATGTTTACATAGTTTACATTGTCTATGAAAAAGTCCATGTAGACAAACACCATGTCGACAATATGTAAACAATTCGTGTAAACGTAATTTTGAAATCTATGATACAATTCTGCTTGGTAGTCATGAAAATTTACCCAGGGTTAGCGGTCTTTAATATTGGATGATTGCATAAGTTCGTGCCCGATTTTCATAGATGGCATTAAGTTACTGCATGGCGGAGTTCTATTGTTTTCGTGTGGTAATTGTTGCTTACACCGAATAGATGACGTTGTCTTATGTCAATTTAGCATCAGACATTGTTCAGATAAGTCCATTTGTGCATAAGAAAAATCATTAAAAATGGAGAACGAAAAGGTGAATTTGCGGCATGTAATGTTATATGAATTTCGGAAAGGCGTGAGTGTTGGGATTGCACAAAAAAATATTCAAACAGTTTATTTGGACCGCGCTCCTGCTCTCCGAACAGTCAAAAAGTGGTTTGGCAGATTTCGAAATGGTAATTTCAACATGGAGGATCAACCCCGCTCTGGACGGCCTTCTGGCATTGATGATGACATTGTGCATGCCTTAGTGGAAAGAAACCCAAGGATTACAACTGAGGATATTGCTAAGAGGCTGAACATCGATAATTAAACCGCTTTTCGTCATTTAAAAAAACTTGGATACGTTTCCAAGCTTGAAAATATAATCTATTGAAGTTTATATTTAAATCGGGCACGAACTTATGCAATCACCTGATAGTATATCGGTGGCTGCATTCAGCGGACTCAACAGTTGGGTATTAATCAAACGTGACTGGTTCATACTTTTAGAACCAACAAATCAACGTCAAATGTTGACTTGTTGACAAGACGATACCCAATTGTTGAGTCCGCTGAATGCATCTATTGATTGATTGATACATATAAAAGTTTATTTTATTTTTGCAAGATATTGTAAATTAATTTCAATATTTCACCAAAAAATTTAGATAGATATTTTTTTAAAATACATTTTATTATAGCTTGATAACATTAACACGTACATGCTTTATCAACATTTTGTAGAAATCGTTTAGTCGATATCTATCAACTGGCGCTCTCTGTAAGTTATAGAGAGAATGTAAAGTAATGCCGAATAGTGTTATTACACACACACACAAATAAAGAAATTAATAAAAAAAAATAAAGTAAATGAAAAGAAAAAGATATTTATATACATATATTCTTGTAAGAAAATATAAAATTCTAATACATATTTATATATAATAAAAAAATTAAACAACCCGTAGTAACCACACCAGTGCAAATTTGCACCACCTAAAATTTCTTGCTTCTGGATCTTTCTACCTGCATTCTGTAACGGCCTCCCCCCACTACGACAAATATGCCATTACCCTAGGGTACTAACCTACTAACTGCACAGTGACCCGGCGTCACTTGTTTTGAAACCGCTGCAGCAGCAGTATCAAAACTTTTGAGGAGGTGCTTATTTGCACTAGTGTGGCAGCAGCGTGTGCAAAGTCGGTGCTCGATAAAATAATTAATTTTGCATTTTCGTATAATAAACGAATGGAATTACATTGAATATAAGTATTTTAAACATATTTTGTTGTTTTTAGCATAAAAATTTACAATTTTGTATGATTTTTTACATTTTTAGTAAATTTCGGAGCAATATTTTTTTATAAAATCTTGATTATTTTTATTCTTCTATAAAAATAAATAATTGTTTACATTTTTTGAAAAAATAAATACTTTTTTCTATTATAAACAAACCATTTATTGATTTTTTCACCTTTCAAATATACCATACTTTCAAACACCCCTAAAAAATCCTTAATATTCTATAATGTTTATAAAATATTTTTTTCCAAAATGCAACATTTTAACTTTAATTTAGAAAAAAAAACATTTATTTCTGTTAAATAGAAAAAATGGCAATTTTTTGAGAAAGAAAAACGATTTTTAAAAAATTTTATTTTGATTTTGACGTTTTTTCACTATTACAAAATTATTTTTTGCATTCGAGACTATTACCATTGGATTCCTGGGGAATTTTTACCCCAAGAAGCTCATATTATCGAATATTTTTGAATTATCTATACGCGAATTATGGAACTTTAAAAATGCAAAATCCCAAATCGCACTAGTGTGGTTAGTACGTATACTGAGTAGATGTGTGGTTACTGCGGGTTAAATATTTTTTATAATCAAATATATAAGATTTGTCTCATTTATGGGTTTCATTCATTTAATTCACAAACTATGTTTGCATTATTTAATAAATGTAACTTTAATATTTTTTTCAGATCTTTTCAATTTTCATCTTTAAGGAATTGATAAACTACGCTAAAATCTTTATTTGAGAATCCACGAGCAATGATTGCTTTATAAATCTGATGTGCTAGAGAACCGAGAGGAATCGGAGCTTGTGTTCTGATTGCAGCAGATTGAGCTAATCCCAAATCTTTGGCCATCAATGTTGTGCCAAAACCATCCTAGATTGGTTAACTTATTATTTTCTTTATTTATTATTAATTATTTATGTATTTTTTTTTGTTTAAAGTATAAATAAAATTAATTGTCGATAATCATACAATTTATAATAAGTAAGAAAAATAAAACGATTATTTTCTATAATAAAATTACTCATCTAAAAAAAAATAAATTATAAGTATTATTAATCTCATAATAAAAATTTTGCGATATTATTTTAATTTTTTCTATTGGTTCCATTTCTATAAATCTGCACACTATAAAAAAGACGAATCACGAATAAATTTCCATAATTGATTACCTCGTAATTCTTCGATTTGGGAATATTAGGTAGGATTCCTGGGACTGGATTGTAGAGATCAGAAGACCAGCATCTTCCCGAGCTGGAATTTACGATGTTTGCTAGCACCTTGGCATCCAAGTCCAGTCTAAAACATAAAAAGCGCATACAGACTAACATTAGAGAATTAAAGCGACTAAATAAACATCCCGCTTGTTTCTCACTTTTGTCCAAGATTGAATGCCTCTACAGTACCGATCATACTCTAATAGCTAATAGCTTGTTATTACATAACTTAGCGGCTTGACCCATGCCCACATCGCCGCAATAATCGATTTTGGATCCCATAATCTTGAGTATAGATTAAATTCAAAATCTGTACTCGAACCATCAACCATGAAAGTTAAGGTACCGTCCCTGGCTGCATTTACACCTAGTATGACATTCATACAATTTAATATTAAATCGTTTTTCATATTTCCGTATCTCAAACTTATTACAATCCTGTTTATGTTTATTGGTCATTTAAATTTATTGGCGCAATAAAATCGGTAAACCTGCATAAAAGAGGAATCCCCTCGTATGACCTTGACCTTGACATATGTTATCAAGGTCATGACCCTGAACAACATACAAAAGGTTTTGGCCGTCCGTCATTATTAATTAAAAAGTTATTAACAAAAAGATATGAAAAATATAGCAGTTATTTTGAGTATTAAAAGGCATAAACAATTAATATGTACGTGGAAATAGTATATGTATGAACGAAGGAAAATCATTAGCAGTGAATCGTTGATATATTGAACAGTTTTTTTGTTAAAGCAGAAAATAATTTATTGATTTAATGGTAAAACTTAAGATTAAGAGCGGCCTCACCGATTTCAATGATCTTGGCATATGTTGTCAAGGACATAATTCTGAATAACTTTTTCTTTTAATTTAATCGTCGCTCGTTGTTTACTACAAAGTTATGAACAATTAAAGATAGTGACTGACTAATGCTTAGGACATAAAACTGCGCACATTTTCGCATGACGCGCACACACACACACACACGGGGGAGTGCAAGGGGGGCCTTCGGCCCCCCCTCCCGCACACACCCCGCCGGTAGGCAGGATGGACCTCGCTTTACAACTTACAAAGTACATGCTACATTGTAAAGCAAGGTCCACCCTGCCTACCGGCAATGTGGGTGCGGGAAAGGGGCCAAAGGCCCCCCTTGCACTCCCCAATGTGTGTGTGTGCGTGCGCGCGCGCGTGTTTCCTGTCCATGCATGTACTTTGGTATATTTCAAACTTTTTTGTTAATAACCTTTTAACGGATCGTGACCGCAACTTATTTCAAGGTCAAGGTGATTCAGGACGATGACCTCGACAACATATGTCAAGGTCAAGGTCATACGAGGGGGGTCTCCTTTTATGCAGGTTTACCGAGAAAAAAGATAAATATGGATTGCTACAAATAATATAAAATAGACTTCATTGCGCCAGTAAATTTATTTGTAAAAATCTATATTTATCTTTTTTTCTTTGTAAAAATTAGTACATTTTGACAAACAAAAAAAGATAAATAGATTTTTACAAATATTATAAAAAAATAACTATAGATTAATATGTTTTTTAATAACATAATCGTCAAATTTATATAATTAAATGTTTAAATCTCCTTCTTCGAAGAAAATCAACAATTCCTATAAAAAATTTAAAAAATTTACTAAACCAATGAATCATTTAAAATACAATTTAATTTTTTAACCAGATAAATCATCCTTAATATCCACACCACAAATAGCATTTATATTATGTTCATATTGGTTGAATGTTGAATCTAATTTTTTTTTTATTTTTGATCTTAAAACATTTATTTTATCTCTCTGGTGGAATAAGTGATCCAGCGAATTATAATTATATTTTTTTTTATTTATCCTTATGTTTTATTCAATTAATTAATCTGTGACAAATCTCCCGACACGGGAGTGTCGATAAATCTTAAATTATGTTTTTGAGCCTGCAATGCGACCGATTGAAACACCGATGGATCCACAGTGCTGCTATCAATTAGTAAAACGTTCTTCTTTGCTGCACTAAAAAGAAATTAATGATGAGAAGAAACTAATTAACAAAAATTAAAATATGTAATACATATTATTTAACAAATTTTATGATTTCAAAAATATTTTTGTACCTTATGGAAATTAATTTTACTTGAGTACACCGTTTTCGCCGGTGTAAATATCGAGGACATGCTGATTTGAAGGCAACATCGAGATGATAACTTCAACTTCATTTGACATTTCAGCCACGTTTGGTGCGCTACTTGCACCCGCTTCCACTAAATTCGTCACTGCCGATTTGTTCAAGTCATATACAGTGAGCTTGTAACTCTAATAAAATAAGAGAGTTAATTATTTATAAAAAGTTTTTTTTTAATTTAATGAAGGAATAGTTTATTGAACGTAATTTTATTACTGACTTTCTTCAACAAATTTTTCGCCATATGACCGCCCATGTTGCCCAATCCGATGAATCCAATTTTTGAATAGCGTTTTGCTTTTAAATCAGCATTAGAAAACACATTAATGCTGAACCAAGTGTAGTAACTGTGGCGGCCTACAGCAACCACAAAATTACTGCAGCACGATATTCGCGAAATATTAGCGTTTCTCGCAAGCGCTCGCCCGTCCGCGCGTAGTGCGGGAGGCGCCGCTAGTCGGCGCAAGGCGCTCGGGCCAACATGGAAGTGGAAAGCAGTCCGGCGGGCATATAGCGCGTCCGCGCGTAATTGCGGGCAGTACCGCTAGGCGGCGCAAGGCGCCCGGGTCAACCTGCAAGTGGAAAGCCGTCCGGCCGGAATATAGGTCAGATCCCCTGCGGAGAAAGCATGAAAAAAGTTATTGGCGCCAGACGCCTCACTTTCCAGCGCAAGTCGCTAAAAACCTTTAAACGTTGGACAAACGACACGGCGCCAGCCGCCGCAAAAACTCTCCAAGGCGCCATAAATAGAAAGCGCCAGCACGCTGCCCACGGTGGCCGAAATCGCCCTCCGGCGCAAGACTCGCCCAACGCCGCTGCATTTCACCTCGGCCAAGCGGAGAAGAGTCGGCGCACGATTGCCTCCGGCATCAGGCGCTCGGTCGTCCCCAGCATCCGGCGCTCGGTCGCCGAGGACAACTGGCGTACAATTGCCGGATCCACCAAGCGCTCAACCGCTGCATCCTCTGGGCACGATAGACCTGACCCTCGGCGCCAGTTCACCACCTGCCAGGGACGAACCACCGGCTCCAGGAGCCCCGCTACCGAAGAAGAAGAAGACCACCATGAAGGAGAGCATCGCCACGCAGACGAGTCTTCACAAAATTTGCATCGACGCGGCGACAAATAAAGAGACGAGGAGGAAGGGCACGCAAGGTGCTGCTAAATAACAACCACCAAATGTGCAATCGAAATTACAATAAAGAGAATCGTCATAGTTGTAAGAAGTAAAGGAAAAAACAAATAAATTATATTTTTATGATAATCAACACATTCATTTCTCTACCTACAACTTTGGGTTAAGAACTGCGTAAAACGAACTAGCATATAAACTACGCGTATAACCGCGCACCACACGCAGCAACCATAAATTGGTGACCCCGACGTGATCGGAAAAGGTAGAAACCATGAATGCGGACGAAGAAAATATCGTAAATAAGCTCGCAATAAAAATACCGCCATTCTGGAATAATGAACCCGAGTTATGGTTCGCCCAGTTGGAAGGGCAATTCATACTTAGTGCTATTGGACGGAAAAACAAACCTCCACACTAAAGGTACAGCAGAAATAGGGGTGACATAATCCATGAAAGTTTTGGCAGTTGAGAACAGTACCACCGGATTCTGGCAGAATTTCCCGACATTACAAAGGCTACTGCCAGGATGCGCACAGTGAAGCACAACACGGTACACCTTATCAAGACAACCGACGGCCCTCCGGAAGCATGTCGTCCACGTAGATTGGCCCCCGATAAACTCCAGGCCGCCAAAGCAGAATTCAATTTTCTTTTACAGGAAGGGGTTATCCAGGTATCAAAGAGCCCATGGTCAACCCCCTTGCATATGGTGCCAAAGAAAGTGGATACATGGAGACCGTGTGGAGACTTCAGAAGACTAAATGCCAGAACAATACCGGATCGCTATCCGATACCTCATATAGAGGATTTTTCCCAGACTCTCCATAACAAGAAGGTCTTCTCAACCTTAGATCTGGTTCGGCCATATAATCAGAAACCGGTACATCCTGACGATGTACCAAAGATAGCCATTACTACTCCCTTTGGCCTTTTTGAATTCTTATTTATGCCATTCGGTTTACGCAATGCGGCACAAACGTTCCAGCGTTTTATCAACGAGATCACGAACGACTTGGAATTCTGTTACGCATACATAGACGACATCTTAGTTGCGTCCAACGATGAACAGGAACACGAGAAGCATCTACGCAAACTTTTCAGACGATTGGAAGAAAATGGAATATTATTGAGCCCGGCTAAATGTGTTTTCGGGGCCAGTCAAGTGCTCTTTTTTGGTTATGAGCTTTCAGAGAAGGGAACACGACCTCCACCCGAAAGAATAAAAGCAATTAAAAATTTTCCCAAACCAGAGAATGTTCAACAATTCCGACAGTATATGGGGACATTGAATTTCTACCGCAGATTTATTCTCAGTGCTGCAAAAGAACAGGTCCTGCTAAATGGCCTACTCAGCGGCTCAAAAATAAAAAAGAAGGCACCGATTACGTGGAACGCTGAACTGGAAGAAGCTTTCGTCAGAAGTAAAGACAGTCTAGCCCGAGCAACACTGCTAGCACATCTCAAACCAAAGACACACATAACTCTGACAACTGATGCATCTGACAAAACCATAGGGGCAGTAATACAACAACGTGACGGAGAAGATTGGCAACCACTAGCCTTCTTCAGCAAAAAACTCAATCCGGCACAGCAAAAATACAACCCGTACGACAAAGAGCTCTTGGCGATCTATGCCGCAATTAAGCACTATCGCCACATGCTCGAAGGAAGATTTTTCACGGTATTTACGGATCACAAGCCTATAACATACGCCTTCCAGCAAGATCTATTGCATAGCTCTCCCTGGCAAGCGAGACACTTACAGTATATCGAACAATTCACTACCGATATCCGCCATATCTCCGGTAAAGACAACACCGTCGCTGATGCTTTGTCGAGAATTGAAGAAATCCAAGCCGCGATAAATTTGGAAGATTTGACAAAAGCACAAGAGGAAGATACCGAAGTTCAAGGAATGTTAGACGGGAACTCTTCGCTCGAACTCCAGAAAATGCAAATACCTGGAACAAACGCCAAGCTGTATTGCGATGTCTCGACACCGGTTGCACGTCCCTTTGTTACTAAACAATTCAGAAAGCAAGTTTTCCAATCTTTGCATAGCCTCTCGCATCCAGGAACCAAAGCGACAGCTAAATTGGTGGCAGAACACTATGTCTGGCCAAGGATTAAGGCGGATTGCCACCAATGGGTAAGAGCCTGCATCAGTTGCCAGAAAACAAAGGTTCACAAGCATAATCATGCACCGGTGGGTAAATTCATAGGCCCAACGAAACGATTCGAATATACACATAGAGTTGGTAGTACCACTACCTCTCTCAAGAGGCTACAGATATTGCCTCACGGTAATCGATCGTTTCACAAGATGGCCTGAAGCTATACCGATGACAGATATAACAGCGGAAGCAACGGCTCGAAATCTATTAACGCATTGGATCGCAAGATTCGGCACACCGGTTTGAATTACAACAGATCAAGGAAGACAGTTTGAGGCTGACCTATTTCGACAATTAACCAAGTTGATAGGTACAGCGCACATTCACACGACAGCCTACTATCCTGCAGCCAATGGCATGGTTAAGCGCCTCCATCCCCAAATGAAAACGGCTATCAAATGCTACGCAACAGAGGCATGGACCGACGTTTTGCCCATAGTCATGATTGGAATCAGAGCAGCCTTTAAAGAAGATCTCCGCGCAACACCAGCTGAGTTGGTATATGGAAAGGCACTAAGACATCCAGGCGAATTCCTACAAGAAACGCAGAAAACAACGGGCCACACGAACGATTTCTTATCGAAACTAAAAAAAGCAATGAGAGACTTACGACCACAACCAATTAGAAGGCATGGAACCCCTGCTACCTTTCAATATAAGGACTTGAAGAGCTCGACGCATGTATTCCTCAGACACGACGCGTCTACCCGAGCCTTACAGCCAACTTATGATGGTTCGTAGGAAGTTCTCGATAAAACAGAGAAAGTCTACAAACTACGGATTAACGGAAAAACCGTCCACTTATCTACAGACCGGCTAAAACCTGCGTACATGTTGGCGGACTCGGAACCGACACCAATACCAAAGCAGCCTGAAAAGCAGAAAGACCCAACACCTATGGAAACAAAGACAAGGAGTGGCAGAGTGTCACGCAAAACTGTACGTTTCCAGTCACGGGACTAAAAGACAACGAAGGGGGTAATGTGGCGGCCTATAGCAACCACAAAATTACGGCAACACGATATTCGCGAAATATTAGCGTTTCTCGCAAGCGCTCGCCCGTCCGCGCGTAGTGCGGGAAGCGCCGCTAGTCGGCGCAAGGCGCTCGGGCCAACATAGAAGTGGAAAACAGTCCGGCGGGCATATAGCGCGTCCGCGCGTAATTGCGGGCAGCACCGCTAGGCGGCGCAAGGCGCCCGGGCCAACCTGCAAGTGGAAAGCCGTCCGGCCGGAATATAGGTCAGACCCCCTGCGGAGAAAGCACGAAGAAAGTTATTTGCGCCAGATGCCTCACTTTCCAGCGCAAGTCGCTAAAAACCTTTAAACGTTGGACAAACGACACGGCGCCAGCCACCGCAAAAACTCTCCAAGACGCTACGAATAGAAAGCGCCAGCACGCTGCCCACGGTGGCCGAAATCGCCCTCCGGCGCAAGACTCGCTCAACGCCGCTGCATTTCACCTCGGCCAAGGGGAGAGGAGTCGACGCTCGGTCGCCTCCAGCATCCGACGCTCGGTCGTCAAGGACAACCGGCGTACAATTGCCGGATCCCTCAGGCGCTCGCTCGCCCCCAGCATCCGGCGCTCGGTCGCCGAGGACAACCGGCGTACAATCAGTGTTGTTGTTCGGGCCGGGTTTTCTCGCGCATGCGTGGTAGATGGCAGCCGAAGCAGCGGTGTATATAAGAGGAGTAGTGTTTGGGCGTGAAAGTCTTGGCGGACTCGGCAATAAGGACAGGCTAGGTTAAGGTGAGTAGATAAGTATATTTATAAATAATGCATGCGCAAAGAAAAGGAGCAATTAAACGACCAAAAGTTAGAGACTTTCAAAATGCATGGCTGCATGAGGATAATTTTAAAGGATGGTTAGCTCCTCATCATGTAGAAAATAAAGCTTTATGTACTGCATGTAATAAGACCATCAGATGTTGTAAGACAGATTTAGTTCAACATTCGCAAACGGTCAAACATAATAAAAACATTAATAATAATAATAATAACGCAGTTGATAACGTTGAAGATATATTATCATATAAAGATAAAGTCAAACGTGCAGAAATTAAATTAGCAGCATTTTTTGCCGAACATAATGTAGCTTTTTATACCGCAGATCATTTGATTCCATTATTGAAAGATATTTGTATAGATCCTAAAATTGTACAAGATATGTCACTGGGCCGATTAAAATGCGCGAATATTGTTAAAAATGTTATCGCTAAAAGAGAAAATAAAAAACTTATTATGAATTTACGAATTTGCAAATGTTCTATTTTAATTGATGAGAGTACCGATATATCAGATACGAAATTAATGTGTATCCTTGTTCGCTATGTTTCACCTTCAAATAAAAAAGTCGTAACGCAATTATTAGATTTAGTTTCATTAAACGCTACAGATTGTTCCGCGAGCAAACTTTTCGAAACATTTAAAAACCTTTTAGACGAAAAAGAAATCCCTATAACAAATATTGTTGGAATGGCATGTGATAATGCATCAGTTATGACTGGATGCAATAATTCTTTTATATATCGTTTAAAATTAGAAGTACCGGGATTAATAACATTAAATTGTATATGCCATTCTTCCGCGCTTGTAGCTAGTAAATCTTGCGAAACATTACCTTCGTCATGTGAAAATTTAATTAGAGGGGTTTCTACTTTCATTTCCAGCAGTGCAAAGAGATGTGCAATTTTAGGTGAATTCCAAGATTTTTTCAATGTGGAAAGACATAAATTATTAAAATTGTCAAATACTAGATGGCTTGTTTTACAAAAGTGCGTTGTTAGATTACTTGAAAATTGGGATGTTTTGAAAAATTATTTTACTTTAGCAGTTGTCGAAGATAAAACTAAATCTGCGGAAATAATTTTAACAAAATCAAACGATAATTCAATTAAAGCCTATTTATTATTTTTAAAATATGCATTAAATTTTTAAAATAATTTTAACGCTTTGTTTCAATCGCGTGAGATTTTAATTCATAAATTATTTGAAAGTAGCCAACAATTGATACGACAATTAATACAAAATTTTTTGATTTCTAATGCAATTAAGAATATTTCATCTTTAGATATTGATAATGAAGAAAATATACAGCCTGTAGAAAATATATATGTTGGACCTGAATGTGAGAACTTTTTGAACACCTTATCTCCAGAATGCAGTCAACAAATAAAGCTAAAATGTCTAGATTTTTATAAAACAGCAACTCGGCAAATGTTAAAACGTTTACCATATAATAATACTCTTTTTGAACAATTATCTTTTTTAGAACCTAAGTATGCTTTATATGATGAAGGTCGAGTTAAAATTAAAGATTTAACTCATATATTGTTAATCAAATAAAATTTATTAATATTGATATTACTAAATTAGCTTTCGAATGGAGAATTTTACCGTCTATTTTTGATGAAGAACAAAAAAAGGAATTAGCTTCTTTAGAAATTGATGAAATGTGGAAAAAAAATGTAGAATATAAAGATTTTAATGATGAAAAAGTGTTTATAAATTTAGATTTATTTTATTACTTTTATATATTTTATTTTGCATAAAGTACAATTAGACATCTAGTCAATGTTGTTTTTGTTTTTATTGTATCTTTATTATTGTTTTGTTTTTTACAGAGAAGACCAAGGCCCGGCTACAGGCGCTATTCGGCGATAGCCTGCCAAAATCCATCACCGGGCATTCCGGCTCGGGAGTCAGGAGGGACCGACCGATCACGCCAGATATTGGACGACCACGGAGTACCACGCCTCCGATTCAGTGGTATCCTCCACCTCTAATTTCGCCCCTGCGAAGGACACCCATGAAGGGGAGCATCGCCACGCAGACGAGCCCTCACAAAATCTGCATCGACGCGGCGACACAAATAAAGAGACGAGGAGGAAGGGCACGCAAGGTGCTGCTAAATAACAACTACCAAATGTGCAATCGAAATTACAATAAAGAGTATCGTCATAATTGTAAGAAGTAAAGGGAGAAACAAATAAATTATATTTTTATAATAATCAACACATTCATTTCTCTACCTACAACTTTGGGTTAAGAATTGCGTAAAACGAACTAGCATATAAACTACGCGTATAACCGCGCACCACACGCTGTAACCCATACTAACCATTACAAATAAGTTGCTATATTCGATATATAAATATTCAAATTTTCGCAATTTAATGTTTCAAGTCTTTAACTAGAATGACTAAGAAAGCTAATAGCTATTTAAAACAATATTTTCGAACATCTTATATTTATATGAATCGTAAAGAGATATAATAACATAATCAATGAACAAAAGAGGACTTTGGCCTTTTTGTTCACAATCCCCAAGTTTTCTTCGCTCTCAAGTTTATATAAATATAGTTCATAGTGTTGAGATACACAACGATGCTTAAATTTGATTAAAATGATCGGTTCTGATGTTAAACATATTTTTGAGAGAAACTCCACTTGATACAATAGCTTTATTAAAAGCAATTTAAAAGATTAATTTTCGAACAAAACTAGAATGTTTAAAGAATTAAATGATCAAATTACCTGCTGCCGCCATGAAAATGATAGATGATCTTGTTAATGTTATACAAATATTCATTTTAGATACTTATTGCCAGAGTCATAAATTGAGAAAAAATGCTAATTTCTATATCAATCAATTTTTAAATATCACTTAAATATTTACAAAACCTGTTTTTCGCAATACATGTGTTCATTATCAGTAGTATACAAAGGGGTACGTTCTGGGCCACATTTTTTTCTCCACCAAAATCAACTAAAAAACATCAAAATCACACATAAAAGCAACAAAATTAAAAAAAAAAGACAACCAAGGGCGTCCTTCGGACTTAGCGTCCTTCGGACTTAGCGTCCTTCGGACTTAGCGTCCTTCGGACTTAGCGTCCTTCGGACTTAGCGTCCTTCGGACTTAGCGTCCTTCGGACTTAGCGTCCTTCGGACTTAGCGTCCTTCGGACTTAGCGTCCTTCGGACTTAGCGTCCTTCGGACTTAGCGTCCTTCGGACTTAGCGTCCTTCGGACTTAGCGTCCTTCGGACTTAGCGTCCTTCGGACTTAGCGTCCTTCGGACTTAGCGTCCTTCGGACTTAGCGTCCTTCGGACTTAGCGTCCTTCGGACTTAGCGTCCTTCGGACTTAGCGTCCTTCGGACTTAGCGTCCTTCGGACTTAGCGTCCTTCGGACTTAGCGTCCTTCGGACTTAGCGTCCTTCGGACTTAGCGTCCTTCGGACTTAGCGTCCTTCGGACTTAGCGTCCTTCGGACTTAGCGTCCTTCGGACTTAGCGTCCTTCGGACTTAGCGTCCTTCGGACTTAGCGTCCTTCGGACTTAGCGTCCTTCGGACTTAGCGTCCTTCGGACTTAGCGTCCTTCGGACTTAGCGTCCTTCGGACTTAGCGTCCTTCGGACTTAGCGTCCTTCGGACTTAGCGTCCTTCGGACTTAGCGTCCTTCGGACTTAGCGTCCTTCGGACTTAGCGTCCTTCGGACTTAGCGTCCTTCGGACTTAGCGTCCTTCGGACTTAGCGTCCTTCGGACTTAGCGTCCTTCGGACTTAGCGTCCTTCGGACTTAGCGTCCTTCGGACTTAGCGTCCTTCGGACTTAGCGTCCTTCGGACTTAGCGTCCTTCGGACTTAGCGTCCTTCGGACTTAGCGTCCTTCGGACTTAGCGTCCTTCGGACTTAGCGTCCTTCGGACTTAGCGTCCTTCGGACTTAGCGTCCTTCGGACTTAGCGTCCTTCGGACTTAGCGTCCTTCGGACTTAGCGTCCCTTGGACTAAGCGTCCCTTGGACTAAGCCTTTCAGGCGTCTTTCTGGCGCTTGACCTAAATTAAAAAGAAGAACTTTCAAAATATTGAAAAAAACGGTAAATACAGCGAATAGGCAACCCAGCCCCAATGACCTTGACCTTGACATACGTTATCAAGGACATAATTTTGAGTAACTTTTTCTTCTAATTTAATCGTCGCTCGTTGCTTATTAAAAAGTTATTAACAAACAAAAATTTGTAAAACTCAAGATTTATACATAGTCTGACAATGAAAAACTGGATATTTAAGTTAGTTTACAGAAATAGTCCTACGTATACTACACATATAAACTGAATATACACAAGTTTTTACATATATAGGGTGTTCAAAAATAAAATATAAGGGTAAATATAGCGAATAGGGGACCCAGCCCCAATGACCTTGACCTTGACATATGTTGTCAAGGACATAATTCTGAGTAACTTTTTCTTCTAATTTAATCGTCGCTCGTTGCTTGTTAAAAAGTTATTAACAAAAAAAGCGCCAAGTTTTTTTTGCACATAAAATTTTTTTACTTTCATTTTTTTAACGTCAATTTTTTTGCGCTTAGGACACACACACAACGCCGCTCAGTTTTTTTTACACGCCATATTATTTACCAAGCCGGCCGCACTTGGCAAATAAGATCTTGGATTGGGCGGATTCGAACCGACAATCTCAAGATTACTAGGCATGTGTTATCTCCCTGAACCATACGAAGATAACAATTAAACATGATTAATTACTGAGTGACATATGATCCGAGAGCTTCGACGCTTAGTCTTTCAGACGCTTAGTCGTTGTATTATAATTGGTCTTGATTTAGAGTTTAACACTCTTGGAATTTAGGATTTCTGTCAATATTTGAAAGGTTTTTTCAATATTTTGAAAGTTCTTCTTTTTAATTTAGGTCAAGCGCCAGAAAGACGCCTGAAAGGCACCTGAAAGGCTTAGTCCAAGGGGCTAAGTCCGAAGGACGCCCTTGGTTGTCTTTTTTTTTAAATTTTGTTGCTTTTATGTGTGATTTTGATGTTTTTTAGTTGCTTTTAGTGGAGGAAAAAAATGTGGCCCAGAACGTACCCCTTTGTATACTACTATTATCATACGTACTTTGCGCAAAGAAAAAAAAATAAATAAACGCTTTGTAACGGCAGGGCCGTTATTAAAGCCTCGCGGCATGCACCTCTCGTCCGCAACGAGGCTGGCGCTTAGCGCCATCTTAATTCGCCCCATACGACGATTTTTGCCGCGCCGCCGTTGCGTAGCAACGTGCGAGAGAGCGTGGGAGAACCACCGGCCGGGTATATAAGCCGGCTCGGCACAGCACATGATACCAGTCCCGGTCCCGATCCTCAGGACGCTCAACACCACAAAGTGCTCTCTGGGTTTCCAGCAAACCGAATCCTGATACCGTTCTTCTCCTGACTACCTGTTCTAGGGGGCGAGTGCTCTCACTCTCGGCCGAGTGTTCTCGGCGTCAAGTCCTGTCGGTGCAAGGGAGCGCTGTCCCTTGCATCACCCACCTACGGTCCGGGGTGCGAATGCTCTCGGCGGCCGGTCCTGCCTGCGACGAGGAGTGCTCTCCTCGCCGACCCCGCTTCCAGACCACCGTATCCGACCGCAAGTCGCCAGCTTGCGCTAATTGACTGACCGCTAATCCGCCTAGCATAGAGTCCCGTGTCTTGGTCCCGGATGACCCGTCTTGTCCGCCTGTTATATCCAGTCCTGTCCGTACAATATATAAGACCGCGCCTTGTTCGCGGCTAAGAGCCAGTCGAGTCCTGTCCGTCTAGCATCTAAGATCGAGTCTTGTCCGTACAGTATATAAGACCGCGCCTCGTTCACGGCTAAGAGCCATTCGAGTCTTGTCCGCCTAGTACATTATATCGAGGCTCGTCCGCCTAACCTTTAAGAACGCGCACTGCTACGGCCGCACATCATCGCCACGAGCTAATCCTTCTAAGGATAAGCCACAGAGAGCACTGGCGCCCCGTCCTTCTAAGGATAGGACGCGCAGGAGCCTGAATACTTGGAACCACCGAGCGGCCACGTGACACCTCGTAGTCCATAAGTGATTGTACTCATATATATATCCATAGAATAAACGTTATTTTGTTAACAACCCGAGTAGTGATTTGCGAGCCTGAGTCTCTCCTTCTCTCGAACCGTGACACCGACGAGCCGATCCGTGGCGTCGGGAATAGCGTACCGTTACAGCTTTATACTTAATGTAAATAAAATCGAAAAAAACACCCCACACGGAACATGACATCCATTGGACATGACGTCCATATAACCTCCATAGCTCCATGCGACATCTATCTCCACAGTAGATATTGTATAGATTTCTAATAGAAATCCATATTATCTCCACTGTAGATGTCGTATATAAATCCATCATGGATGTCCTTTATGCATCTGTTATGGATGTATGATAGATTTATACAAGTATGTTTTAACAAGTATGTTATAAGATATTAAAACGAAGATTCGGGCAAGAAAAGATTTTAATAAAAGATCTTTCGTGTGTAATTATAATTATGGTGAATACATTTTTAGAAAATAATAAATACAAACAGATAAATGTAAATAAACAAATATAAGATACATAAACACATATAAGAAACAATAAATATATACTAAACGATAGAGAATACATAACACATAATAAACAATATAGAAGATATAATAAAAACGAAATTACTTTTTATTTTTGAATTTTTTTTTGTGTTGCTTTCACAAAACTCACGAAACTGCTGCAAAACTGTGCATAACCTGTGTATCATGACACTATTTCGTTTACATTTATCGTCGCGTTGCTATCGGTTGCTATGGTGATTTTGCAAGATGGCGGAAACTTGGTGCTGCACAGAATGTGACGAAAATTTGTCCGAGAAGATAGCACACCTTGTTACTTACACCATGGAAATAATTACATTTTTAATCTTCTGCCAGTTGCTTTTTGCAAGCTTTATATACTTCTCATGATTAAAATTCAAATTCGAGATAGGTGCATAGCGCGTCGCATAGCGATAAGCAAACGAACTAGCGGCTGAATACTATTATACTTTTTTGTAAACTTTTTGGAATGTTGCGCGCAGTAAGATTTCTCATGAAATATTAAATAAATAATAATTTTGGATATATGATAACGTGCACATCAAATTCAATTATTAATATTAAACGATATTTCATAGTTTTGTAATATTTTCAGCATACGCAGAAAGTGAAATGATTACGCGTAAGGTTGCTGAAATATTTTAATAAGGTTCCATTAATCTTTATGCATGCAATATTATAAAGTAAGATTTTATTGTAAGGGTAGTTGTATATATCAGTGTAACGTTTGCGCTTACTTATATTTAATGTGATCGCTATGGAGGTAGGAACGGGTAGTGATCGGTGAGGTTTCTTTCAATAACTGATATACTCTTATATCACAATCATAACTATATTTCCTTCGGATATTTACATCTATTAAAATAGTCTATGGGGACATAACGTCGCTGTCCTCCACGTTTTCGCGTCTGCGTCGCTTGGTCCTGTTGTGAGGGCGTGTTGACGCTCGCCTGCGTTCCTTGCGTGCACGTGGCCTTCTGCTCCTCCGTCTGGGTTTCCACGGAACGGTATTTCGGCGGGTCCCAGGTCGGCAGCCACCACGGTACCTGCCGGTCAGGCGAGGGTTTCCTGAGACGCGGCGTCCTTGGCCGCCCTTGGCCCTCGTCAGATGACGAGAGAGTTATCGGCGAGGTCGGATGGAGCTCCAAGGTCGGCCCGACGTCGGGCACCGGCTCCTGCCTGCGTGCCTCTTCTTTCCGGGGCCTCGTTGATTCCGCACCCTTGGCTAGTCGGGGGTGTTTCCTCGGAGTACGTCCGGAGTTGGAGCTGCGTCGCTTCTCCGGGAGCCGAGGCAGATGAGGGCCAGAGTGGACGCTGCGGACCCTCGGTTTTGCTGACGTGGCGCCGGAGCTGGATCGTGGAAGGCCCAGCGAAGGCGATGATGCGCCGGAGCTGTGGCGCGGAGCGCCAGGCGATGCCGAGGAAGCGTCGGAGCCGGGGCGTGAAACGCCAAGCGAAGGCGTCGGGGCGCCGGAGCTGTGGCGCGGAGCGCCAGGCGACGCCGAGGAAGCGTCGGAGCCGGGGCGTGAAACGCCAGGCGAAGGCGTCGGTGCGCCAGAGCTGGGGCGCAAGGCGCCAGAGGAAGGCGACTGTGCGCCGGAGTGTTGGCGCAGAGCGCCAGGCGAAGGCGAGGATGTGCTCGGTTTTCTCTTTGTCAGGAGGTGTAGAGGCGCTGGCCGGGTGTGTTTCCGCACGCCTATTTTTCCCTTCTAAGGAGAAAGTTTCTTCGCGCTCTTCGTCTTGGCGGCTTGCTGGTTCTTCCGTGGAATAATCCTGGCGACTAAGCGCCGTGTCGATGCGTAGGAGTAGCGAAAATGCGCTAATTGCGGATTGTGTCGACTCCACGGGGAGCCTGCTTATCTTCCCAGTGGGTTGACTTTTGCCCACGGAAAAGCATACCCGGCGTATGACGCTTAGCGGAGGTGCCCGGTACTAGCTGTGCGCGGCGTATATGTAGCCGCCTGAGCGTCTTTCGGCTCACGGGTAAGCTAGCCCGGCGCGCACCACGCGGCGGCGGCGCACGTACTACCGGCGCGGCCGCTTTCTCGCATGTGCAGTTGTGCGAATAAATTTTTATCGCCACAATCAGTAATATGATCATTAAAATGTTTAAGTTTGTAACCTCCCTATATAATCTTATTGCAATATTCGGTGCTGTGAGGGATAATTTGTTTGTATTTCGTAAAATCAAAAATATATTTTTTAATTGTTTTTACGCAAACGGATAAATGAATAAATAAAATATATCCAACAATTTCTAAACAAATTGTTTTCTTTCTTAATTATTGCATGTAAATGTATATAATTTTTTATTAAAAATAAATGTTTTTTTCGGTTTTATTGATAAATTCGAATTAAGTTTTATAATTGGTATGTATAACATATAACCGATATGAAAAATTGCAAATATTTTTAACGCAGATATAAAAAGGATATAATTAAGCACGAAATATTTTATTTATTCATTTATCTGCTTGCGTAAATAAATAATTGTGATAAAATCAACTTGTGGCGGTTCGAGAAACTACCACAATTACGCGCGAACTACCCGGTAGACGCGCGAACGAATTCTCACGTGCGGAGCACGTGAAACCCGCGCGCGAGCACCGCGCGAGCCACGAAGGCTCGCCGTGAGGCGGCCACGAGCGGGAGTCGGCGCCAGCAAGTGAAATCCAGTGAGTGGGGTTTATAAGACCGCGCACGGCGGGAAGACTTCGATTCGCGGCCCGCTCTGAGTCAGGGAAGGACCTCCTGCCCAGTAGTCAGACGAGCTCGACGAATTCTTTTGTGACAGCCTACGCTGCCTCCGATCTTACCAGGGGACTTCAGCCTTCCTCGACCGCAGCTGCCTCCCACATCACCCGGGACTAGCCGGCAGCCATTCATCGAGACCGAGAAGGCACCAGGGTCTACAGGCGACCGAACTTGCACCACCTTCAGGGAGTGGAGGCTCCACCAAATCGACCTGGCTCCGGTGCAATACACCAGACCGCCACGCTATTTCTTAAGCAAGTGGGACATCCGGGTACGGCGATATACATCTCCCTCAACACCATGGAGTCTACCGCCGCTGCTGTCACCACACGCAGCCTCGCCGATCCGTCACCGAGATTGCAAGACCTGAGTCTTCCTCGACCACAGCTGCCTCCCACTTTACCCGGGACTAGTCGGCAGCCCTTCTGTGAGGGAGAAAAGACACCAGGACTCACAGGCGACCGAACGTGCACGAGCTACAGGGAGTGGAAGCTACATCCGATAGCGCTGGCGCCGGTGCAATACACCCGGCCTCCACGTTTCTTCCTAAGCCCGTGGGACATCCGGGTACGGCGATATACATCTCCCTCAACACCATGGAGTCTACCGCCGCTGCTGTCACCACTCGCAGCCTCGCCGATCCGTCACCGAGATTGCGGGACGCAATCGCAGCCGGCCACACGCGTGCACAGGGGTACGCAGTACCAACCCCTGACGCTGACTGACAACGCAACTCAATCAGACAACGATTGGGAAGCCAGCACACGTGACACGGCCTCGCAGATGGAAGTAGCCCGAGAGGAGGTCAGCCACACACCGCCCGGGACTCCGCCGGTCAGGCGACGCGCACCTTCACCTGCGCTGCCGAATATCGGTTCCCTCAGAGTATCCACCACCGAGCCACGTATCACTTGGCGGGAACGTCATCCGCGTTAACCCATAACTGGCCCTTTTCAAGGCCACCACAAATTAGATAATTGTAAATTCAAATAATCGCGGGCTAGTAAGAGCCAGAACGCGGATGGCAGTGCGTCAGTTTCATAGAAAAATAAGTTTTCTATGAAACTGAATATGTGCACAGGGCACGAAATTTACTTGGTGTATACCAAGATTTTTTTAAAAATTAATCTCAATTCGAGATTTATAATAATCCCTCTTTACCCCCCTGGAGAGACGAAGGCGAGAAAAATATCGGGGCGAAGTCGCTGAATCGGGAATCGAACCCGAGTCTTTCGCTTGCCGGGCGACTGCTCTTACCTCTGAGCTATTCAGACCCCACACCACCGATACTTCTCATTTGCCTTATAATATCTATTACTATTAACGCCATCTTTCAGCCGGCGTGAACTAACAAATTTAAGAAATTAGGCTCTCGAGTGAACTCACAAATTCAAATAATCGCGGGCTAGTAAGAGCCAGAACGCGGATGGCAGTGCGTCAGTTTCATAGAAAAATAAGTTTTCTATGAAACTGAATATGTGCACAGGGCACGAAATTTACTTGGTGTATACCAAGATTTTTTTAAAAATTAATCTCAATTCGAGATTTATAATAATCCCTCTTTACCCCCCTGGAGAGACGAAGGCGAGAAAAATATCGGGGCGAAGTCGCTGAATCGGGAATCGAACCCGAGTCTTTCGCTTGCCGGGCGACTGCTCTTACCTCTGAGCTATTCAGACCCCACACCACCGATACTTCTCATTTGCCTTATAATATCTATTACTATTAACGCCATCTTTCAGCCGGCGTGAACTAACAAATTTAAGAAATTAGGCTCTCGAGTGAACTCACAAATTCAAATAATCGCGGGCTAGTAAGAGCCAGAACGCGGATGGCAGTGCGTCAGTTTCATAGAAAAATAAGTTTTCTATGAAACTGAATATGTGCACAGGGCACGAAATTTATTTGAATTTGTGAGTTCACTCGAGAGCCTAATTTCTTAAATTTGTTAGATAATTGTAACTTGTACATAGATACTGTAAGTATATTTTATTATTGTCACATAGAAAAGAAGTCAACTGATTGACTTCACCAAAATACGCTCTACCTATTTCTTGCGTCATCCTCCGAAAACGAACGCGCTGCTATACATACCCACAAACTAATATATTTTTGATTTTACGAAATATATTTCTCTCTTGTATTTGGTACAATTAATACACATATAAAAATAAGTGAATAATATCAATTCAACAATTTATCAATGATAGTTTAGTTTTTAATTTTTGTGGAAAAAGCATCCATAATCTATATAACCTCTAGTTAATGTCTCCCTCACAACACCGAATATTGCAGTAAAATTATATAGGGAGGTTACAAACTTACACATTTTAATGATGATATATTACTGGTATATATCACTAACCTACTAAAATCTTACTTTATAATATTATATGTATGAAGATTAATGGAATCTTATTTCAATATTTTAGCAACCTTACGCGCAATCATTTCACTTTTCGCGTATGTTGAAAATATTACAAAACTATGAAATATCGTTTAATATTAATAATTGAATTTGATTTGCATGTTTATCTATATCCAAAATTATTATTTATTTAATATTTCATGAAAAATGTTACTGCGCGCAACATTTCAAAACTTTACAAAAAGATAGTTCATACTTCAGCCGCTAGTTCGTTTATTTACCGCTATGCGACGCGCGATGCGCCATTTCGTATTTGAGTTTCAATCATGAGAAGTATATAAAGCTTGCAAAGAGCAACTGGCAGAAGATTAAAAATGTAATTACTTCTATCAGTTTAATTTCTGATACAATCCCAACATAGGGAATTCAGATATTGGACTGATTTTTTCTTAAAAATCGGGCGGATAAATGTCCGAAAAAGTTAAAATTATCCATTTACTGTCTACTTAAGATGTAAAATAATATACAGGGTGTCCCATTTTAAAAGTTCCACCCTCATAACTTTTTAGAATCAACGTTTGAAGGAAAACGACTCGGATAAAAGTTGTAGGGAACAAAGGGGGCAAATCAATTAGAATAAAAAAAATAATTGTTTTTAAAAAAAAGTATGTAATTATTTACAATGTATTCTCATAAGCGATAATTAATAATCATTTGCTATCCATATCATTACCAAAAATAATAACGAGAACACCGAGACCTTTGACTGAACGAAAGTTATGGAAAGCATCAGAGTGGCGATCCTGGCTTTCATTTTATTCACTTACCTCCCAGATAGCACATAAGACTATAAAAGATAACGAGAAGATATCTATTTTAAGGGGATCCAAAGCTCGTCTGTTTTACCGACCAAAGCGATTAATATTTTGCACACCGAAATCTCTTTTTTAGTTGAATAGAATAATAAATCCTTTTCCACGATTAAAGTACACATCAAAACAAAGATGAGACTTCACGAGTTTATGTTAAAAACGGAAAGAAACTAAAAAATTACAGTTTTTTTGTCGGCTTCTGACGTCAGGTCGAAACAATACTTATGTAATATAAAAGTTTTGCAATGTGTACGTGCAAAATAAGAAACCTCTCCGCTCAGAAATGTCTGAAGGAATATAGTTGAACGTTTAGAAACGTGTTTAGAAGCCTAGTAAAAGATTACTGTCTGCAAAAATTTCGTGCATATGTGTGTGTGCGAAATCGAGGCTCAAGAATAAAACAGAGCAGTAGATTAGTTGCGTGATGTCGCGATAGACAGAGCTGCAATCGTACATGACAAAGACAGACATAATCGTACTATCTTCGTCTCTTTCGTGTGTGTGAGAGTAATATACATGTACGCACTAACATTATAGCAGTATCTTTTTTCTCTCGATCATACGCGCTGTTTCTTTCTAATCGCTCGCTCGCTACGTACTACGTATCGCTTAGCTTTATGCTCCTCGGATATTCACTTACGCGTTCACTCGAGTGGTACCCGTTTGACCACGTTAATATTGACCACGGTCCCGATTGACCACGTTGAAATTGACCACGTTGCGATTGATCACATTGATATTGACCACGTTGATATTGACCACGGTCCCGATTGACCACTGTCCTGATTGACTACAGTCCCGATTGACCACGTTGATATTTACCACAGTTCCGATTGACCACGGTCCCGATTGACCAGTATCCCGATTGACCACGGTCCCGATTGACCACATTGATATTGACCACGGTCCCGATTGACCACGTTAATATTGACCACGTTAATATTGACCACGGTCCCGATTGACCACGTTTATATTGACAACGGTCCCGATTGAAAAACCATGTAACACACACACACACATGTGGGGGGGTGCAAGGGAGGCCTTCGGCCGCCCTCCCGCACCCCCTCCGCCAGTCAGGCACAATGGACCTCGCTTTACAATTTGCAAAGTACATGCCCTAGTAACGACATGTATTGATCCGTGGTCAATATTAACGTAGTCAATATTAACGTGGTCAATATTAACGTGGTCAATAT
>NW_021850634.1:51820-52193 GCF_003651465.1 Formica exsecta
ATCGTTACTGTAAAATTTTTGTTTTTCGCGCTTATTGATCCGAAAATAATTACAATGAATTCATGATATTTTACCAATTAAAATAATACGAAACACGAAATCGGATAATTTTTAGTCAATTATATAATTGAAATTATGATTACTTATTTCATTAAAAATTATACGATTTATGTCGTGTTTAGTATCATTTTTATCGCAATAATCTCATTAATTCATTATAATTACATTCATATTAAAGTGAAATAAAAAAAGAAAATGACGTATATATCTCATTTATGCTATTTAAAATAAAAATAAATAAATTTATTTATTTACGTGTAGAGATAAAAATAAAATAGAGCAATAAATGTTGAACAAATACAAAAATATAATA
>NW_021850634.1:52636-54093 GCF_003651465.1 Formica exsecta
TTTATGAAGCGTTATAGAAAAAAATGTTACAGGACTTTTCTGTTCAGAATAACACCCTCTACCTTCCCTTAAAGGGTGTTTCGCGAATTTTCGGACATCCTGTATATAAGATAAATCCAATACAGATTGACTTGCCTGAAGTTGGCACCCGATTTTAACCAAATCAAATTTTGAAGTTTGTTTCTCATAGAATTTCGTCTGCAGGTGATTGAAGTAATAATCTTTTTGTTTGCAGTTGAAATATATAAATATGATAGCGATTTTTAAATGACAGTGTAACGATGCATCCCCCATCGTTACTGCACCGTACCCGGCCGCCGATCCGCCGGAAGTCCGCCGCCCGACAACACGTACTCGCACACATATCTTGCGTAACCGCACCCATACATATATTATCCGTACGCGCACACCGACATTATACGTACCCGCACGCATACCTCGCGTACTCGCATACCGATATTATACGTACTCGCACACATACATTGCGTGACCGCACACATACATACATTGCCTCGCGAAAGCGGCTCGTTACAACAGTAAGGAATTTATTTATAATTAGAGCGCAACTGACATCAGATTATAATCTAAAATCGTTTGTAGTTGTTTGTAGTACAAGAATTTTTGTTCATAGTTGAAAAATAAACAAATAAATTAGTGAAACTACGAAATGTTAACTAACAAGAAACGCCTTAAGACTAGGATGCGGTTATAACTAGTGGACTTAATACTAACAGGTCTTATTACTAGCAAGCCTTAAGACTAGGATGCGATTATAGCGGACTTAGTACTATCATGCGGCTTCTATGTACAACGCGGTATTTACATGCAGCTTATATCTAGGGTCAGGTTAGGTGGTGAGGTATTGCGGGCAAGACCGAGTGTCACGTCGGGCCTGCCTTGGCAACGGAAACCGGCGAAACCCGGCAGGGCTGAGCGAAACCTCAGCCCGAAGGTAGAGAGAGCCGGCGAAACCTGGCAGAGACAAGAGAAACCTTGTCCCCGAGAGGTGGTAGGTATTGGGCAGGTCGGTGTCTGGAGCTGGATGCAGGGATGCCAGGTTTGAGACTCTGCCCGTTGTCGTAGCGTGGGAGGGGATAACGCACACAAAGAAAAAGCCGTGTACGTGTGCGTTTAGCGCTCGGCTAGCTTCGGGCAGTAGACGAGCGCAGACATACAATCTGCTATCTCTTTCTTTCAGTCGTTCAGTCAGCTATAGCTGATGCTTTCTCGAGATTCTTGAGAATCATATGTTAGCGCGGCTAGGCTTGTCTATTAGATCTCGCGTAAACACATAAAAATTACTAATAAAATAAATCTTATAATTACATTATAATTTATTCTATATATATAAAAGATGTAAATTAATTAAAGAAATAAAGAATAGAAAGAATATAAATGATAAAAATCCACTTTTGGCCAATGTGGACCCCTTTTTCCCCAAAAATCTTATTAGTAAT
>NW_021850634.1:54671-59256 GCF_003651465.1 Formica exsecta
GAATATGCACCAGGGAGAAATTGATCGGATTTCTCAAGTCGTGTATAAATATAAGAATTTATATATTTTTTTTTAAATTTATATAAAGTTAAAATTCAAGATAAAGACAATCCGGTAAGTGCCAAGCGCGGTAAGTGAAGCGCAACAAGCTTTATTCTGTAAAATCAATCTCTATAGAAATAGAGTATACAATAACCGAACGTTTCGACTCCTTTTTCGAGCCATATTCAGCACAAAACGATTAAAATTAGCTTATGACATAGGTTAACGGTCATGTGTTCTTATTCGGTTAGTAAACATAGTCGCAAATAAAAATCAATAAATAAAGGTTAACGGTCGTGTGTTCTTAGTCGATGTAATAAAAACATGGTCAAAAATAAATAAATAAATAGTAATAAATTTTTGGTACAACCCTGCGTTGTCGATCCGCATTTGATTTCTAAGATACGTGATACGCTTTTGTTTAACGCCAAATACGCATCCACCGCAAAGAAGCGTCTTGACGTGTTCATCATAGAATTCTTCCGTAGCCTCGCAAAGCTTCTTACGGTATTAAACCCGATTTTTCAATCTTTCTGTTTCTATTCTTTTACTTCTATTCTTTGCTTTATTTTCTTCTTTTTTTTTCTTTTATATTACAGCACTTCTATCTTTCATTTTTCTTCGCCTTTCTTAGTTTTTTTTTGCAATCTTTTATTATTTTTCTATTATCTTAGCTATTCCTTTTTTCTTTAATATTACATTTTCTATTTTTTAATATGGAAACATGCGATGAATTGAAGAAAAGACCGAAACCAAAATTTTCACTAGCTTGGCTTACTGACGATCGCTATAAATCTTGGATACGTCAAGTGTCATCAGACGATACATTATTTTACTGTAATATACGTAAAAAAATTTTTCATGTTCATCGCATGTTTCCAGGCATGCGGATTCTGCGTGTCACAAAAACAATATTGAAGAAAATGTATTATGCACCAATAATGCAAATTTACAAGAAAAAAAAATCAGTATAAAAGAACATTTAGACCACAATGGCTGGATATAGAAGATTTCAAATTATGGTTACGCGAAGTACCAAATAACACCAACTCATTCTCTTGTTTGATTTGTGATAGATCAATTACTGGCGGTTTATCACAAATATATCGACACGCAGAATTCAAAATGCACAAAGAAAAATCCGAGGAAAGTAACATAGAAGCGAACAAATCGAACACAAATTTAAATACGCAAACTGATGAATCGCTTTGACGTTTGATGAGCGAAAAAAATCAGCGGAAATACGTTATGCCGCATTAATTACCGAAAAATATATTCCTCATCAAACAGCAAAAGAGATTCTCAGTTATTTTCAAGACATAGGAAAAGATCCTAATGTCTTGAAAAGCATGAATATGGGTCGAACGAAATGCAAACATATTATTTCAAATGTTTTATGTTCGGTTGAGACAGAACGTGTTGTAAATAACATCCAAAATACGAGATTTTCTATTTTTATTGATGAAACATCTGATATAACCAATGAAAAATGGATGACGTTTCTCGTTCGATATGTTGATCCCGAAACTTTAGATATTCGCTCGCAATTAGTAAAGTTAATTGAAGTTGATGCAAAAGATTGTAGTGCAGAAAAATTATTTAATGCATTTGAAATTGGAATGTGTAAACTACAGATCCCATTTTTAAATATTATTGTTCTCTCATGTGACAATGCATCTGTCATGATAGGAAAACATTTGTCTTTTAAAAAAAAATTGGTATCAAAATGCAAAAATTTATTAACATTTTCATGTCATTGCCATTCTGCCGCATTGGTTGCGCACGCTGCATGCACTAAAATACCTGATTTTTGTGAAGAATTCTTAAGAAAAATTGCAAGTTATCTTAACAGTAGTCCAAAACGTTTAGCTATTTTTAATGAGTTTTGTGAATGTTTTCAAGATACAAATCACAAAATTTTGAAGTTATGCGAGACTCGGTGGCTTTCACGTTATTCATGTATTCACAGGCTTCTTGAATTGTGGGATTCAATAAAACATTTTCTTAATGAAATATTCATCAGCGAAAAAACAATGCCCGGGGAACATTTATTGTCTTTAATGGAAAATGTAGATATAAAAGCGTATTTTCTATTTCTAAAATATGTTTTAAATTTTTTTAATTCGTTTAATGCTTTTTTCAAGCTCATGAAACAAGGATTCATTTATTACAACCTAAATCCATTAATTTTCTAATGCAAATATCTGAAAACTTTTTGAAACCAGATTCATTAAAACATTTGCTTACAAATATTTCATTTTGTGAAAAAGAGAATCACAAATCTCTTGATAATATAACTTTAGGACCAGAATGCGAAGAATATCTTTGTGAATTAGTAAAGGAAGGACATGCAAATGTTATCACAATTATTCGACAGAATTGTTTGCAGTTTTACATTACTGCTGCTGGGGAAATTAGAAAGAGGTTACCTGTTAATAATGTATTTTTGTTTAAATTACAAGTTTTTCAACCACAAATAGCTTTATTTGATAGTAATAGAGAAACATCTTTTAATGATGTTTCTTTTGTCGCAAAAACCCTCAACGGCTTTGATGAAGATGGTTTAAAGAAAGAATGGCTTACATTGTATTCAGATTTTACTATTGAAGAAAAACAAAATTTTGCTAAAATAAATTTTGATAATATGTGGAAGGAAATTTTGAAACGTCCATCTATTAATAATCCTAAATATCCTAATTTAAGGTCACCAATTTAAGATTATTAATAGATGGACGTTTCAAAATTCCCTTCCACATATTATCAAAATTTATTTTAGCAAAATTTTGTTTTTCTTCAATAGTAAAATCTGAATACAATGTAAGCCAGCAACTGGGGTTATTCTAAGCGGAACAGACAAATCTTAAACAGTACGGGGTGTCCCGTGGCCTTCAATGTAGTTCCAACTGCCTGACTGCCTTATCCTTAAAAGGACGGGGCGTCGGCGTTCTCGGCGTTCTATCCTTAAAAGGACGGACGCTCCTTAGTAGTCTGAAGGCCTGAATTTATTCACTCTAAATGATACAATAAAGGATTTACTCGAGAAAAGATAAAGAATTCATTCTAATTGATTAAACTGACTTATATGGATGGTAAATTCTCTCTGTGGGTGTAGTTAAATATTTGTTTTTATAAGAAAAAAATGAAATGCCACTCCTTCGGAATGGCAGTATTATCAGATCATTATTATTACTTCAAGTAAAGTCACTAGTTTTGAATTTTACTTCAAGAAATTTAGAGAGTTCACATTTTATTTAATATAATGCAAATATTTAAATTATTAAAAATAAGGAAATTATATTAATCTTAAATAAAATAGGAAATATTTTTTAAATCTAACAAAATATGTCCTATTTAAAACTTTTAATTTTGTGGATAAAATAATGTTTAATAATTAAGCAAAAAACCTTTTATATTAAAGGAAAAGCTTTAATTTAAAAGAACTTTTCCATATTTTGAAGATAACATTTTCTATGAAATCTATAAATACATATTTTATATGAAAATAATATTTTTATTATATTTTTCTTACATTTAAACAAAAATTATTTTATCGAGTATAATTTTAAAGTTAACTATATTTTTATAAAAACAATGAGTACCGCCGGCATTAACGTTATGTGATGTGCACTACATGAAAATTGATTGATCGGATTTTATATTTTTTAATATATATTAATTTTTGTATATATATTTTCGTGTACACATTTTGAACTATAATATGAGTCTGCATGTCATAAAAATGACTATCCGACTTGGTAATCTTGGTACTACCAGCAATTGGATCCAGAATAAAGAAATTATATTAATCTTAAATAAAATAGGAAATATTTTTTAAATCTAACAAAATATGTCTTATTTAAAACTTTTAATTTTGTGGAAAAAATAATGTTTAATAATTAAGCAAACAAACCTTTTATATAAAAGGAAAAGCTTTAATTTAAAAGAACTTTTCCATATTTTGAAGATAACATTTTCTATGAAATCTATAAATACATATTTTATATGAAAATAATATTTTTATTATCTTTTTCTTACATTTAAACAAAAATTATTTTATCGAGTATAATTTTAAAGTTAACTATATTTTTATAAAAACAATGAGTACCGCCGGCATTAACGTTATGTGATGTGCACTACATGAAAATTGATTGATCGGATTTTATATTTTTTAATATATATTAATTTTTGTATATATATTTTCGTGTACACATTTTGAACTATAATATGAGTCTGCATGTCATAAAAATGACTATCCGACTTAGTAATCTTGATACTACCAGCAATTGGAGTAGGGTTATAGGGCCGGTTCTAAGCCAGATCCTCTGTGAGGAGGTGTGGGACGGGGGGGTTCCGCGCGGGCGAGGGGGCATGACGTCACGCGGGTGGAGGTTGATTTTGGTGGCGCGGGGGAATGACGTCACGCGGGCGGGGGAGCTTATCGCGGGAGCATAACTGTTTATCGGTATATTACAAATGGCTAACGCCGATGTCCGGCTGTTAGAATTTATTATAAACAAGATAGAACCATCGCGGTACCATAACG
>NW_021850635.1:0-761 GCF_003651465.1 Formica exsecta
TTACGCGGCGGTGGCGCGTACGTATCTTACGCCGCATGGGGAGGCTGCCTTAGAGCGCTTTGCCGGGTTTGTTTCCACTAGGAAACACACGCAAGAGTTAACAGAGATATTGATATTTAGTTAAAAGAAACAGTTTGATAATGATAAAGAAAAATGGAGAAAGCTCTTAAGGATCTCAATATATATCTATATATATATTGAGAAAGAAGGGAAATAGAACGACTCGGAGGGAATTGTTCTAGAAGTAGAGGGAGAAGATTTTCCTTCAGGGCCTGGCAGCTAAGTATGAATGCCAATCATGATATTACACCAGGATCCTGGCTAATCACGCCTAGGGAGTAACAAGGTTATTTTATATATATAATTTTATAATCCCATTATTTTTTATAAGTATACCCGATTATTGAAAATCAATTAAGCTTGTATTTCGTTCCTTCGTCGAGATTGAATAGTTGTTGCTGGAACTTCTTCTCTTGCATTTTGAAGGTATTTTCTATATGGTCCTCTACTATTCATAACAATTCGTAAATATGAAAAACGCGGAATAACTTATAACTAGCAATATAACTTGCAATAACTTTTCATTGCGTAGCTAATACACCTGTTTGTTTGTCACTTTTAGCGTTTGTACATTTTATAATAACGATCCGGTTTTCAGTTTTCACTATTCACCAACAAACACGTGATCGGGACACAAATTAAAGCAACACAAACGGCTGTCGTAACGCGACCGATTTCTTAATATTAAAAGATAAAACAAG
>NW_021850636.1:0-1524 GCF_003651465.1 Formica exsecta
TTTTTTATAATTATATATGTTACAATGGCTATTATAATTATTGTTTTGATTCCGCTTGTAGCCATCGGATACACAAATTGTTTTTGAACAAAGAAGTTCTGTTCGTTGTCTTGTAGATTATTATTTAATTCTTCTAGTTTATTTTTTAATTTTATTAATTCTGTTCGGTGTAGCGTTACGTTTTCTAGTGTGTCGTTATCGTGTGTCTTGTATATCTGTAGAAGCGTGATATTTATTTCTGGTAAATAGGTTTCTATATTTGTTTCGTATACTGTTTTTATTGACTGTAACGTCATATCTGTTGTCGTTAATTTACATTTTCCTTTTAATGTAATTTTTCCTGTATTTTTAATTATTCTTTTGTGTTCGTGTCGATTATCGCATTGTATCGTTATCTGTTGGTCCTGTTGGTCGGCATATAACCAAGTGTGCGGTTGTCGTAGTGTTGTCCAGATCGCATTTTTCGAGCTTATCAATTGTGTTACAATTGTGTTAATTGTGTTGTTTGATTCATGCGATATATCGGTATCGTATTTTCACACGTATATTGGGAATTTATTTCTATACAATTTTTTAAATCGTTTTCCGTTATTCTAAGATAAGTTAATTTTTCCTTATCTATTGCAATTATTTTATTATTTATTTCGGTTACGGTAAATATGTTATTATTCATCGGTACGGGAAATGTAATTACATTTATAATAATATCGTAACGTTGTGTAATTAATGGGAATCGCAATATGGTATAAACATTTCTTTTATCGTAGAACGCGCTTATTTTGGTATATTCTTCTTCTACTAGCCAATCTTCCGCGTGAACTTTAAACGGGAAATACATTCCTTGTTGTAATTGTTGCGTCGCTTCTTTTAAATGTGCAATAATTGTTTCTATCGGCATTAATTTCGGATGCATTGCTCCTTTGCGTATATATGTCAAATATTCGATTGTATTTTCCGCGTCGCGTATTAACTCTGTTATAACCGCGGTGATTATTATAAAATGTTCATTTATTTCGGCGCGTTCAGTATATACCGTTACCCGTTTCTGTAAAAGTTTTTTATTTCGATCTATTATATTTTCTAATTTTTCAATGTGCGCTATAGTATTATTTACTACTTTTATTTGAGTTCGAACCACGTGTTGTAGCGTTTGTTGTTTATTTTCTAATAAATTTAATTGTTCGTTAATATGCTTTTCATCGTTCGCGTCCATTGTTCCGAACAATGTTTTCGCTATCGAGCCTATTCCGTCTATCAGTCCTCTGCGTCTGTTAGTCGGTGGTTTATATATTGTCTGAATTTGTGTCATTACGTTTTTGAGATATTTTGCTTCTCGTTTCGCTATAATATCAAGATTATTGCAAGCGTCTCGATGGTAGTGATTCTGTAGTCTCATTGTATCGCACATCGTTTCTGTTTGTTGCAAATACTTCAATATTTGTTCGTATCTGTCGTTTAATATTGTTAGATCTAATTTGATTACTAATTTCCATGTTCCCTTGACGTAGTATAGCTGTCCAATTT
>NW_021850636.1:19399-19982 GCF_003651465.1 Formica exsecta
TCTTTATTCGGCGAGTTGGCTGGCGATCCTTTGGCACATCCCACCGCTGCCACCAATTTTGTTGTGCCTCCGTGGAGGTACAGAGATTTTGTTGGGATCGTTGGCCAATTGGAACTTAGGAGCTCAGGGTCGCACAGGGTCTTCTCACCGTTTTCATTAAATATGTAATCGTGTTAGAATAAAAGTCGTTTATTCAGATACATTAGCTTTAAATCTTCTTTTCTTTCTCGCACTTCAACTCGGCTTATCGCGGTATAGAGTTGCTTCGCGTGCCTGATATCGCGGCTGCCGTCGCGAGATCAGCTGGGACGTTCGTTATTATTAAAACGATTACAATTGTCTGTCTCGTAGTTACTTTTATTAAGTTCGACGGTACGGTATAGTTTTATAATTTTATCTGCTTCGTGTGATTTTATGATTAGGACTGCCTAGCGCTCGTTCGAGGTGGGTAGTTTTATCACCTCCTATTCGATTAGTTTTTTGGAGGAGATCGCTTAGCGACAGAACCATAGGTGGTCGTGTCGCTCGATTTTGGGTGGAAAAAACCCCGGATGCAAGCTACGTATATTCTTTGCTTGCATTT
>NW_021850637.1:0-275 GCF_003651465.1 Formica exsecta
AGAGAGAGAGAGAGAAAGTATAATTCACACACAGGATATCCCAAAATCATCGGACACCATTTTGCCGACAGATTCTGTGGAATATTCTAAGACGAAAACTCTTATGCAAAAATGTCAAGGGCTATAATATTTTTTAAGTGGGAAGCACTTAAAGTTGACCAATCAGTCTGCGGAAATTTCGCGCGCTAAGACATGGCACATCGCACAACAACTTAAGGTGCCCTTATACATTGATTCAGTTTTTAAATATTGACATAATTCTGCATACGACAAGG
>NW_021850638.1:0-204 GCF_003651465.1 Formica exsecta
TATATTTAATAATATTGAACAAAATTATTACCTAATATTATTTTTCTTCTTCTCCTTCTCTCTCTCTCTCTCTTCCCTCCTCTCTCTCTCTCTCTCTCTCTCTCTCTCTCTCTCTCTCTCTCTCTCACTCACTCGACCACATTCGATTCACATTATCGGCCATCAATCAAACATGCAATTTTAAATATACTTTAAATATATTTT
>NW_021850639.1:0-1431 GCF_003651465.1 Formica exsecta
CTTCTTTCCTTTTGTCTCTCTCCCTTTCTTTTGCTTATACTTCCTTTTCTTTGATTCTAACTCTTCCTCTCTCTCTCTCTCTCTCTCTATTTCTCTCTCTCTCTCTCTCTCTCTCTCTCTCTCTTTTATTCGTCTCTTTCCTTCTTCCTTTTTATCTCTATATTAATTAAATATATTCAACTTTGTTTCCTTTAACTCTATTTTCTTTAACTGTCAAACTGTCAAAAGACATAAACTGTCAAACTGTCAAACGACACGAGTGAAGCAAGCGTAAATACAACAAGCTCGCCGCGCAACTCGACAACCAATCAGACACGCGGTAAAATGGCAACAATACGTGCGATACATATCGACTCAAAACGCACACTTCTCGGTACAAATGACTTTTTTTATAGAGGACTAGCACGCAGCGCGCGCTACGCGCGCGCTTTCCATGTCCATTTCTAATCTTTTTGTCCTGTACATTGCCCTTTCACTCATCCCCCCATCCCCCCTTTTCTTCTCCTTCTTCTCTTTCCTCTTCACAATTTCTTCCTATATCCTCCCACTCACTTTTTCAATCTTCTCCATCATCACTTTATGATGGTATATTTGACTTTATACGTTTTATATATTTGACTTTATACGTTTGTGTTGTTAGGGAAATATCTCTTAGGAAAAATGTCAGTTAGTTCGTTAATTATGAATTATTCATATTTTTCATATTTTAGGATTCCTCAGTTGAACGGCCATCCAAGCATATCTGATACAGTGGTGTGCCTTTTTGAATTCAAACCTTCAAAAATTATTAGTTTGATCCTTTTTCCTCGATTTTCATTTCTACTTCTAAAAGTTGTAAGTGCATATTAATAATTGCAATTAAAATGGTACAGAAACATAATCATCAATTTAATTAAATCAAACATTTGTAACAAAAATCTCTTCAATTTTCATGCATTTACTTTATCATTTCTTTACATCATTACAACGTAATCATATATATCACTCATTCGTTTTTCGTTACGCTTTATCAATCGAATATTTCTTTATAAACATAATTTTTTATTTTTTGAGACAGATTATCATGCCCTAAATAAACTTTCAACGAATCCCAAGAACGAACTCGTGAAAATGCGACATACAGTTGTCCATGATTAAAAACATTTTTTCGGAGATCTACTGCAATTTTATCGAAAGTCTGTCCTTGTGATTTATTTATGGTCATAGCAAATGCTAGTTTTACCGGAAATTGTCTTCTTTTGAAAGTAAATGGATATACATTTTCGCAATACAAAGTGATACGATTAAGAAAAACAATTTCTCCAATCTTATTACCTGTTAAAATTTCACAACGCAATAAGTTATTATCTAAATCTAAAACTAATAATCTGGTACCATTGCATAAACCTTCACTAATACTAAGATTTCTAATAAGCATGACAATAGTATATT
>NW_021850639.1:17780-19167 GCF_003651465.1 Formica exsecta
GAGCATAGACATAGGCCGGTATTCTTAGGCCGGTATTCATAGTCAGTTCTTATTTCAAGACCGTCTTAAGTAATGTCTTAAGATGCTAATACGGCTCTGTGATTGGTTTAAGACCATCTTAAGCACAATCTACTGAACTATATACCATACTGGAACGCGCACGGCCTCCACCACTACTACCGCGGCCACTAAAAGATAGCTGCAGCTTTCCAGAACTGTCTCTTTTTACCGTGAACTACCATGACTGAAAACATCGTCCTGCCATGCAATCACACCAAATCACACGCGATCTTCGATACCACGCGAATATTTATTTCTATGCTAGATGGTTGAAAACGTTAAGAAGCAGAGAGTTAAAATAAATATGAAAAATGGTAAAGTGTATCTTAAAAAACTGCACATCAAGTTATGATAATGGTTTTAGAACGGATAGTACATCTGGTCACGTGATCGACGTAGTTAGATAGACAAGAACAGGTCTGAGAAGCGACAACTCTCGCAGTCCCACATTTCTGGCCGCCAATCAGCAGAGCCGTGCGCGTTCCAGTATGGTATATAATTTAGTGGGCCTCCCATATAGTACCTCTCTTTCTACAACGGGCGCGCCTAACATAAAATATTACTATTAGCCTTGCTCATAATATACGAACGAACTCGACTCACTCGATCATACTTGACTCACATCATCGACATGCATTTTTAAATATATTTTAAATATATTAATTTAATACATCCACAGAAATAAATATCAATATACTATGACATTTAATTTGCATGAAAATTTTAGGAAATTTAAGAATTAACAAATGCAAGAAATTAAATATATTGTATTTTTATCAAACACGGTATCTTTTACATAAAATAAAAGAAGTTATTTTCTCGTAAGCAATAGATTATTTTCTCTTATTGAATTATATTACTATTAATTAAAATATTACTATTAGCCTTGCTCATAATATACGAACGAACTCGACTCACTCGATCATACTTGACTCACATCATCGACACGCATTTTTAAATATATTTTAAATATATTAATTTAATACATCCACAAATAAATATCAATATACTATGACATTTAAAATTAAGTAGCTTAAATAACATTAATAATATTTAATAATATTTTTAATAATATTAATCAATATTATATTACCTGATATTATATTCCTTTCCCTTCTCTTTTCCTTCTGTCTCTCCCTCTCTCTCGCTTTCTCCCTCTTTTTTGCTTATTCTTAAATAAACTATCCTTTTTTTGCCTTCGCTTTTTCTTTCTCTTTTTCTCTCTCTGTTTTATAATTAAATAATATAGATAATATTAATAATTTGTAATAATATTTCTTAATAATAATTAACAACATATTTAATAATACTAAACAATATTATTACC
>NW_021850640.1:0-2196 GCF_003651465.1 Formica exsecta
AAAATAGAAAAAATACAGACAACCGCATACCATCCAGAGAGTAATAAAGTAGTAATGGTGCGCTAGAACGCTCACATCGTACACTAGCGGAGTACTTAAGACATTATATAAATGCCGACCAGACAGACTGGGACGAGTGGATACCTCATGCCATGTTTACGTACAACACTACCCCTCATACGGCAACAGGATTTACTCCTTTTGAACTAGTATACGGACATCAAGCAATCTTACCAACAGCGCTAACAACGCCGCCGAAACCTACGTATACTTACGATAACTACGCCCAGGAATTAAAAGAAAGAATACTAGCGACAAATCAAATCGCTAAAGAGCACATAAGAGAGGAAAAAATTAAAGTAAAAGAGCAATACGAGAAAAGGGCAAAACAAACCAATTTCAAGGTAGGAGACAAAGTATTGCTACATGATGAAACAGTTCGGAGAGGACGTTCAAAGAAACTCGACTCTCTATGGATTGGACCATACATAATTACTGATAAAATTTCTGATGTTAATTATAAAATCAAAGTAGGGAGAAAAATAATATGCACACATGTAAATCGCTTAAAAGCTTTTATAGAACATTAAAAGAAGAAAAAGCGTAACAAACAAACATCTATTTTTCCAGAGCGCTAATGGCATGGAAGGCCCAAGATATAGCAGCAAAATCAAACCTAGAAACATACTATCTTACGCTTTTCACTAATCTCTCATCCTAAATACAATATAGTAAAGGCAATACCTGTACCTATATACAGTCAAGGAAATTTATTCACTTTCGTATAAATAAATCAACCCATTATAGCTATCGACAGCGAAAATCAAAATTATTTAACAACAACACAGAATAATTTAGATAAATGTATCGAAATAAGTAATCATTATATATGCGAACAGAATAGACCCATATATCATATTAACGACGATTCACTATGCGAAATCCAAGCGTATTTACAAGTCGCAGCGGACAAAAGATTTTGTAATACGAGATACATTCATTCTAACCAGACTATATGCATTGCGCTAATTACCCAGCACTCGTGGTTGTACTCTACGCTCACCGAACAATCTATAACTATAAGCTGCGAAAACCAAGAAGAAAATAGAATAAAAATTTCTAGTTGCGTGGAATTGGTTCTCGGCGATAATCGGGGCAATCAAATAATATTGCCTTTTGAAACATGGAAATCGCTGATGCAGAAACGTGGGGACATTGAACAGCTTCTACAATCGACTGAAATCCCATTGCGGATTCGAGATTTGACATTCGAAGTGGTTAAAATATCTGATGCGAATATTATAAAAATAGGATTATCCAATAATTCTTTATATATGAAACCGCCAACTCTATTCTATTTATTCGATTTTGAAAAATGCATAGATCATATGTATTACTGGTTATGCGAAAATACGCATATTGTAAATGAAAAATTCAAACAATTTGTAACTGTTTTACAACGTAATAATATCGCTAATGTATGCGACGCTACAAAAGCAATACGTAAAAGTGATATGTTTAACAGCGAATCACTCATAGATTGCGAGTTATTGACATGTGCCGTAAATGATATTCTTCATGATGCTTGTAATAAATAAGTTATTTTACTATTTATCTGTGAATTTAATTATTTAACCCATCCTTTATGTATGAATAAAAATTGTGTAATAGATATGCACAGTCTGCAAAACTTAAATCTTTCTCTCGACATACTCTGCTTAAGATGTAGAAAAGTGATGAGGTAGGTGAGACGTGATACTCCAGTTAGAAGGAGACAAAAGATATGAAATTAAAATATATATAATCGAGAGGAGTGTGCAACGTTATAGTACGCAACCGTCTACGCCCTTACGACGATCTTAACAATATGTGTTATGGCTGACGAAGAAGTTATGGTTATTGATGATGACGAGGATGTCATTCTCGAAGATGACAACTTGATGGCATTTGAGAATTTGTTGGACGATTCATCAGACGAAGACCGCGTACTTTCGGAGGATTCCGATTACGATAGTGACTGCAGTATTGATATTACGGAGGACATAAAGCAACGTACTTTAAACCGAGTTGAAATAAATAGTTTACGTGCGGTGAAAATGTGCTGTATATACTTTAATTATAAAAATGACATCAACGAAAAATTTTGCACATACTGTTTTATGCGAATTTTAGACTTATTTTCGAATATTCGTGTTG
>NW_021850641.1:0-212 GCF_003651465.1 Formica exsecta
AGAGGAACAGCGATAAGGTCCCTTAGCTAAGACAGCGATCGCGTCTAAAAACGTGAAAAAAATGCAGTGTTTTCATAATGTAGTTAATTAATTAATTTAACGAAAATTTAATTTGAATAATGAATTTCCGATACAATATTCATAAATATCAATCAAAAAGAAATTCTGAATAATTTACTCGTGATTCTGCATTGTCGAAGGCAGTCAAATTT
>NW_021850642.1:0-1251 GCF_003651465.1 Formica exsecta
AGCCGGGCATACGTCAGTGAGCCGCGCGCCGTGAAGTGTGCGCTGTCGCATACTACCAGACGCGCAGTTCACCGACGTGCGGCCGGCTAAAGGTTGGCGCTGATTGGTCAGATTTTACTCAATAATAACTCCTTTATTAAGCATTATAAAAAAAAATGATTCAAGACTTTTTGACTCACTTTGGCTCAATCTACCTCCACCTTTCGTTTGGTCACTTACTTGTCGGACTCCTTGTATGTTCGTATAATCTTCTTGTTGTAAATAATTTTTTTTATATTTTAAATAGAAAATCTACTATACTTATATATATTTGAAACTTATTTCAGCTAATTTATTATTCTTTTATTTATTAAATTGATTATATAAAAATTATTTAGTAAATAATCTTGTCCACATTCTTCTTTCTTCTTAGTTGACATTTTGAATGGAACGCATAAATCCTTAAATCCAGCCCAGTTAATAGTTGTGGAGGGGAAGGGGGTTAACATACTGTTAATACTACGACGCGAGATGGCGTGATACGACGCCTTATCCACATCTCTATCGAATTACAGTTGGCGAGTAACTTTAATTACGGAATGGGCTCATTATTAGTACATACATACATAAACTCATACACACACATCTTCCTCTATTTTAACCTTGGACCGTAAGTGAAACATTAAAATACGTAACTCTTGCAATTCTGAGACCATATTGTCTTTTTTGCAGTGTCGTGCGTGCCGAAAAAATTGTTTTTGTATTAGGTGTACAACTTTGCTTCCGCCGTTTTCCTATAGATGGCTTTAGCGGTAAGTAGTGATCGAAATAAATAGATCATAGACGCAATAAACATGGGCATCTGTCAACATAACCCCATAGAAACATTAGTCGATTTGTGTCTGCATCATAAAGTTATTCTCGATTGAAAATGTCAGTTTACGAGCCAAATTCTCGTCATTTGCGGGAGGTTTTAATTTTCTGCTTCAATATGAAGAAATCTACGGCTGAGGCTTATCGAATGCTCTCAAATACTTATGGTGAGGCCGCTATTAGTGAAAAAACGTGTCGTGAGTGGTTTCAACGCTTCAAGAACAGTGATTTTCACGTCGAAGACCGGCATAGCGGTGGAAGAGAGAAGGTTTTCGAAG
This sequence comes from Formica exsecta, assembly GCF_003651465.1. Taxonomy (NCBI): domain Eukaryota; kingdom Metazoa; phylum Arthropoda; class Insecta; order Hymenoptera; family Formicidae; genus Formica; species Formica exsecta. The sequence goes on from NW_021850642.1 coordinate 1,131, forward strand.
ATGCAGAATTGGAGGCATTACTTAATGAAGACTCGAGTCAAAGTCAAGAAGAATTGGCACGATCATCGAAAATTTTCATAACACATCAAAGAAATTGAGGAGCAACGCTTCTCGGCACACA
>NW_021850642.1:19643-20111 GCF_003651465.1 Formica exsecta
TTTTACTTACAAATATTTTTAACTTTAAATATATATGTCTAAAATTAATGTTATAAAATTTATTTTTGTTCTCTTAGGTTTATAAACATATCATGTATAAACACATTTATATGTGCATGTTGTTTTTATATTCACATTTTATTTAAATACCTACATGTTTTCAAATATAATTTATAATTTATGATATATATACATATATATGTGAAGTGGAATATTGTCAAGACGATGTTACAGGTATGTCAATTATGCTAATCTGTTATTTCTATATGTTTTGCATTCGTCTTTTTAATATATTTTACAAAAGAACAAAAAGGTAATTACATTCGGTAAAATTGCATTATTTTGTAATAATAACTTTAATAAATACTATATATTGTTATATTGTTTATCATATACATTATACATATACATATGCATATACATATACACACACACATATATATACAGGGTGTCCAACAAGTAAGTGAC
>NW_021850643.1:0-744 GCF_003651465.1 Formica exsecta
TTGCCATAAATTTGCTGTCATCCCGTGCACAGCAAGGTTTGTCCTCTTCTTGCCACAAATTTGCTATCATGCCGTGCACGGCAAGATTTGCTCTATTATTTGCGCAAAATGTGCATCACACTATTGCGACAAGCCTTGCCAGCAAAAGCTAAGCTTTTTGCGGACACACCTTGTCACAATTTTGCTGTAAAGGCATGCTCGGGTTTGCTGCAAACTTTGCGCAAAGTTTGCATCATTTTGCTTGCTGGGCAAGGAGAAGCTGAGCAAAATATAGAGGCTGATGTAAATATTAGTATACAAAGAGAAGATGATATAAATATTAGCATACAAGGAGAAACTGCGCAAAATATGTATGTATATATATATATGTAGCTAAATTTTCTTTTAAAAGTACGATTTATAAGCTTTTTCAATCATATTTTATTTGTTTATATATACATTCAGTATACAAATGTTTTGTGTTTTATAAAAACAAAGAGGCTGACAATAATCAGAATGTTTTAATGGAAACATTATTGACGCAATTAAAAAAATCAGAGGAAAAAAACCGAAAACTATTAGAAAAAAAGCAGAAATTGAACAGAAAAATGAGCAGTTAAATATCCAAGTAACACAGTTGCGAGCAAAATTAACAAAGATATCAACGGATAGGCAGAAAGAAAGAAAAGCAATCGCCGTCAATGCTTTGCAAAAAGTATCTACACCTGGGCAAATTACAATGTTAATGTCATCGACAAACAAACG
>NW_021850644.1:0-448 GCF_003651465.1 Formica exsecta
AATATCGCGTCGAGAAAGCTGAAGGTGCGTAAAGTAGATGAAGGGCAAGAGTGGCATACAGGCCGTTTCCCCTTCTCCTAAATTTTCAGAGTATTAATCTCCCACCACGTTATACTTTTAAAAAATAAGCGTCATGTATACTCGGTTAATTTTTATACGATCAGTGTCGCGTCAACTGCTAGTACCAACGGTCCACTTCTCATAACCGAGAGACAAAATGTACTCTCCTGAAGGAAGTAGCAGCAACGGTTGCAAACGCATGAATTATTACGTTCCACGAGATGAAATTAAGCCGTGCAAGAAACCACGAGATGAAATTAAGCTGTACAAGAAACCACATGATTTGTAAGTATCACAAATGTTTCATATATATATACATATATTTTTTCGTATATGTTTTTTCCATGCTATTTCATATTTAATTGTATTTTTCAGATGCGGTAAACCT
>NW_021850644.1:8860-27314 GCF_003651465.1 Formica exsecta
GTAAACCTCGTTGTATACCGCGTATTTTGGTACGCAGATTTGCTTTGACGCGCACTGCTTATAAATACTTGGATATTGGAATCAGCGTTGGAGTAACATCTTACGTGGAATTACATCTCGGCGATAACCGAGGCAATCAAATCGTATTATCTATTGACACATGGGAATCGCTAATGCTGAAACGAACGGACGTTGAACAGCTTGTACAAACGCCTAATCATGCACCAATATGGATTTACGATTTATCAATTAAGATTGTTAAAATACACAAAACGAATATTATGAAACTTACGTTACCCGATTCTTGCTTGTACATGAAACCGTCAACTATATTTTTTTTATTCGAACTCGAACATTGCGTTAATCATGAATATTTGAAACTGTGTGAGAATATAAAAGCCGTAAATGAGAGTTTCGATCGACTTGTCGTTAATTTGCAAGATAATATGTTTGGTGCCGAAAAAGATGATGCTATTAAAATCTTGCGCGACGTCTATGATAAAACATCTATCATAGATTGCGAACTATTAGCGTATGCTGTGGATGAACTTTTGTCTGAAACCTTGAGACGAGGTGATGTATTTTAACATAAATAAATGTGTTAAAATGAAAAAAATGATTATGTATTTTTTTCGCTTCCCTTCCTTGCTCGCGCTATCCTTCTCGCACCGCCTTACAAACGTCGTATCATCCACGTACATGCTTCGCGCTATCTCTCTCTCTCTCTCTCCCAAGTGCATGCGAACGTCATCTTTCTCCTACACGCGAACGCCTCGCGCTATCTCTCTCACACCGCCTTGCGAACGCCGTATCATCCACGTGCATGCTTCGCGCTATCTCTCTCCCAAGTGCATGCCTCGCGCCATCTCTCTCCAACGTGCATGCAAACGCTATCCTTGTCTTACGCTCATATGGACGCCTCGCGCTATCCTTCTCCCACGCCTCCTCGCGACATCGTACCTTCGCGTTCCCTCTTGACCCCTCGCCAATCGGTTTCGCGCGGTCCCCCTCCCCCTCTCCGCGGAACCCTCGCCCATCGGTTAGGACGCCGCGTTCCCCTCCCCTCTCCGCGGACCCCTCGCCTACCGGTTAGGACGCGATTCCCCGTCATATCCCCCGCGCCGGTTTCCCCTCGCCCCCCCCCTCAGAGGACCTGCGTTAGAACCGGCTTAGATACACTACTTGTGTATAATATATAAAGTGTATAATATATAAAGCGTATAATATATAAAATGTATGATATAGAAAGTATATAATATATAAAGTATATATAATAGTACACAATAGCGCATAGTAATATATATTATAAAGGGTAAATATATGCATATTAGCACCGAACTCACCGATTTCAATGACCTTGACATATGTTGTCAAAGACATGACTCTAAGTAACTTGTAAAAAATTTTAGCCGTCGCTCGTTGTTTATTTCAAAGTTATTAACAATCGAAGGTAGTGACCGACCGATACTTGCGACATAAAACTGTATATATTTCGGCATGAATTACCAAGCTTATGTTTTAAAGATAGAGTTTGAGTTAAGTTATTTTTTCCGGAAGTGGAGCCCCTCCGCAGGGGGGGGCGGAACATATTGCCTCCACGAATATATTTTTTAATGAGAAGTGAAATTCCACATGGGTTTACAACTTTTTACGCAAAGCGAGGTTCAACTCATGTACAACCCATGTAGAATCTCACTTTGCTTTAAAAAGTATAGGCATGGAAACAGTGGGTTCCGCCCCTCCTACGGGGGGCTCCACTTCCGGAAGAAATAACCTAACCCAAACCTATTTCTGATTTAAAACTAAAATTTGGTTTGGGTTAAGTTATATCTTCCGAAGCTCCCTCGTAAGGCGGGGGGCGGCGGATCATAATCGCCACTTTTTCGCGATATGAACTAAACCTCGTTTTGCACTCAAAGTTGCAAATCCATTTAAAATTGTATCTCGCTTTGCGTGAAGAGTCATAAACTTAAATTGTTACTAACTTTGTAATGAACAACAAGCGACGGCTAAAATTTTTTGCAAGTTACTTAGAGTCATGTCTTTTACAACATATGTCAAGGTCATTGAAATCGGTGAGGTCGGCGTTAATATGCATATTGTATTTACCATCGAATTTTATTAGCGCGTTAATCTAATTTTAACGTATCGTAAAAAAATTTTTAAAAAGACATTTACCGTATAAAATTACTCCTCGTCGATCGGCTGCGATTCGGGCTCGTAATTCATCAATCGTTCGATCACGTCGCCCGTCGGCGGTTCGCCATCGTCACCCGTCGGCGATTCAACCGTCGACGGTTCGGCCTCGTCCTCCATCGGCTGCGATTCCAGCTCCTCGTCGATCGGCCGCGATTCGGGCGTCTCGTCGATCGGCCGCGATTCGGGCTCCTCGTCGATCGGCGGCGCGACGATTCGCCTAACATCGACATTGCGCCCGTGAAGCTGGTCGATCAACTCAGGGGCGACGAGGTTGCGCCCGCGAAACTCGGACGGCTCGGGGGCTCGCGCGGCGTCCTCGGAGGCGTCGCGTCCGCGAGCGTCGCGCAACGCGCTGTGAACGCTTTGCGCTTGCGCGAGCATAGTCCTCATCCTCGTCACGAGATCGTAGAGCGATTCTTGCGCCGTTCTTATACAGTCCTCCATCTGTTGTCTAAAATAAAAAAGTAAAAGAGTTATTAAAAAAATTATAATTTATTATAAAAAGTATTATAAAATGTATTATAAAAATCCTGATCGAATACTTACATTAAACGCGTGATATCGGCGTCTCCATCCAACTGAAAGGCGAATCTGAACGAATCCGGACTGTTCTCGATAACGCCTCGCGCCTCCTCGCGCAGATCCGAGACGAGATTTCCCAGAACGTAGGACTTTATCGCGATTAAATCCCCGTTTACATTAATGTGATCAGCCGCGTTAAGTATCTGCTTGATTCGTTCCATATCGAACAGTTCGCGACCGATCTTAATTCTCGCTATTTCGCATCTCGCCACTTTGCACTTTGCCGTTTCGCGCTTCGTCGTTTCGTCACTTCGCTATCTCCCGAGCGAGAATACTTTGGCGCTTCTCGAAACGATCTCGCGTTTATAAGGATCGACGCGCGGATGTCGCGGTACGATTTATCGATCGTCGGGTTTCCTCGATAGGCTTTTTTCGCCTTATCGAAGATCGCGACGCGACTCGAACCGCATCTTCCTTCCGCGATTGTCGCTCGCCGCAATTGTTCCTCTAATCGCTCGACCTGAGCAGAGACGAACGAATAATAAAAATATATTATAGAGAAAACTAATAAAAATAGATTATAGAGGAAAATAATAAAAAATACAACCATAAGAGGGACTCAAGCGCCCACTAGATAACGCGCATCTCGGATACTCGGCGAATGTTTATCGTCGCCGGAAGGGGTACGTTTCTCTAATCGTTTACCGAGTATCCTTAGGGGATAAACGAATAATAAAAATAGAAATAATAAAAAAGTAAAACGATAAGAGGAACTCGAACATCCGCTAGATAACGCGCATCCCGGACGCTCGACCAGCGTTTATTCGTCATCGGAGTGCGTTCCTCTAATCGAGGCGAACCGCGACTCTCCTTCGAACGAATCGTCGACACATTTCCCCTTCTCCCCCACCCGCGTCGAATTCGTCGACGATAAAAATAGACGTCTCGCCGAACGCGCGAATCAATCGCGTCCGGTGTCCTTCGGTAGTTCCCCTCATTTCTCCCTCCGCTCCGCGTGATGACTAACGCGAGGATAGCTCTTCCCATCCTAGCGGCGACGCTCGTCGCCACGACGGCCGCGACGCCCGTTGACTCGGAGAAGACCGAGGCGCTCCGCTTCCTGCGCGCGTACGGTTTTCTGAAGGACAAGGGGGATCGCTGTCCGATAACGCGACATCTCTGCGTCACGCGCTGTCGCTATTTCAGAAATACTATCAATTGTCGGGAAATGGCGCGTTAGACACCGTTACGCTTCGCCTTATGCGCAAATCGCGATGCGGTCTCGCGGACATTCCCGATCGCGCGAAAATGGCCGAAAACGCGTCTCACGTGGAACTTTCAGGTGGCTAGCGAGGAACTCTTGCGAACGGCCGAAGCGGCGTTCGCGTTATGGGCGGCGAATTCGTCGCTAACGTTCGCGCGCGACCCGCTACGCCCCAATATACTGATATCGTATCAAATGGGCGCGCACACTTACGCGAATCGCCGGAACGTCGGCGTTTGCCCGGCGACCTTCAATGGTCCGGGAGGAGCCCTAGCTCACGCGTTCTTTCCCTCGGGAGCGACCGACTTCGCGTCGGAGGTACACGTCGACGATTCGAAACCGTGGCACGTGTATCTAAACAAGAATCCTCCCGATACGCATTATCTGCTGCAAACGCTGACGCACGAGATCGGCCACGCGTTGGCTCTACAGCACAACATGCGCAACGACTCGATAATGTTCCCGTATATACCTGACATCGAGAATCAATTTCCGGTTAAGCTGAGCATAGAGGACGTCCTTGCTATACAGAATCTGTACGGGTCTCACGACGACAAAAACTATCCGACGGCGATTCCCGCGACCACCGCGTCGCGCCGACCGATCCCGCGCGCGCGGATCTTTGTGCGTTGCGGCGCGTGGACGTGGCGCTGATAATGAATCGCCGATTGTACATAGCTAATTGCTGCAACGTATGGTCGGTCGGCGTGACCGAGAGACGCTATGGTAGACCTATGACGCTCACGGATTACGCACCGTTTCTCCCGGCGAATTTTACGCGCCTATCCGCCGCGTATCGAAGACCCTCGGGCGATCTCGTGCTATTCGCGAGCGATTCGATCTACCTCGCGGAATATCCCAACTTTAAGCTAAAATCGGGTTGGCCGAGATATCTCCACAATATCGGACTTCCCCAAGACGCTAAGATCAACACCGCGATAAACACGCACACGTGACGAACTTACGCAATCTACGACGACGACAAGGTAGCGGAGATCGACGAGTGTCGCATGATAGCCGTTAGACACGCTCCGTTGAAGGATGTATTTCCTGGAATATCGCCCGCGATAACGTTAGCCTTCCAATACATCGATGGTAACCTATATTTCTTTGCCAAACGTCAGTTCTACGCCTTCAACGAATTCACGAATATCGTGACCTCGGCGGGTCCTTTCGACCTACACGCGCTCGGTATCGAGTATCCTACGAACGGGCTGTTAAGACAATTGCGCGATCTCCTCAGTCGCGTCTATCGTCTCGGTGACGTAACCGAAAGCGAGGGGATCGACGAGGAGGACGACTAGAGCGACCCCACCGTCATTTTAAAAAATAGAATATAAGGGAGAACGCACGCGAAAGGGAGGAGGACGATCTCTACGCGAGTATACAAAGACCATCCATCCGTTAAGCGCTTCATTGGCGAACACCGAAGTCTTCGAGCGCCGAAGCCTACGAACAAGAAAGAACCAGAAAGAATGAGAAAGAACAAACGACGATGTACGTGACAATGCAACAGCAGCACTCGTTCGACGATCGATCGAGGCTAGCCGAGCGAAACCGCAAGGATAACGCGGGATACGCTAAGCGAGCTAGACCGGAAAATGAGTAAGACTATTAAACGCTTATTCGAACTAATAATCTACTAGCGCCGTTTCTCTCATCGCCCGCGTCTACTTTCAGGCGAGACCGCGACCGGACGCCAAGACGCGACGCAGACGCCTCGGTCAGGCGACCGCTCAGAATCTTGAGAAGACGCTACCCATTGACCAAAACTGCGTACAAACATCTCGAGGTCAACGTTAACGTCAGCCGACCCTCTTTCGTGGAAATCGTCCTCGGAGATTGTCACGGCAAAGAGATCTCGCTAACGCCGAATACGTGGAAGGAACTGCTCAATCTACGATCCACGCTTCTGTCGTACTTTCGCTCCGACGAGAGCACGACGAGACGCGCCCTCTGGCGCCGATATACATCGAACAGTTGACGCTGCGATTCGGCAAACTCAACGATCTCCGAATACTCCGTCTCGAAACGCCCAAAGTTCGTCTGGCTGTATCGAAAGGCACTGTCCTAAATATATTGAATCTGGAGCTTTGCGTCAACCGCATCGTTGTATCTTTAAACGGTTTAACCGCACACATCAATAACAAGCTGACTCGTTTCCTCGACATCGCGGCCGGCGCTCACGATCCGGCGCTTATTCCAACGATAATACGCAAGAGCAAGAACTTCGACCGCAACGATCTGATCGATTGCGAGCTGCAGGCTCTGCTCTTCGGGGAATCGTGATACGCTTATCCGCGTACTCGTATTATTGTATTATTAATATATATCGAAATATTGTATTATATATATATATATCGAAATATTGTAAAAAAAAAACAATAAAAAATGCTCTTCTTCTCTCGCGAGAACAACAATCTCTCTTTATTCTACGACTTTTCAACGATCCACGCGATAAGCGCGCTCGTTTCGCCGCTAACACGCGTCGCGAAAAGAGGAAACGGACGAGGGCGCTCCTCTCTCCGTTTGACCGCCCTTTGACGATCCCCCATCTCGCTCGACGCCGGATACCCGGCGTCCGTTCGCGGATCGCGCGCTAAAAGCGGCACGCGTCTCTAAAGAATCGCGATTACGGATCGCGCGCTAGAAACGGCGCGAGGAATCGCCGTCGCCTTCTCCAGGAGACGAGTCGCGCAACAAACCTTTACCGCCCGATCGACCCCAAGCGTCATCTCCCGGCCGATTTCGTCACCCCATACCTGTTCGCTCCCCCGCGATCCCCGATCGAACCCGAGCGTCATCTCCAGGCCGATCTCGTCATCCCGTACCCGCTCACTCCCCCGCGACCTCTCATCCCCCTTTGCACAGCTTTCCCACCGGCCGCGATACCCCCCTCGCCATACGTACCTCCCTGTTCTTCCCCCTCCCCCGACACACTTCCTCACCTCTCGGATATCTTTCTATCTCTTTCTAGGCGTATCTCCGTCTCCTTCTCTCTCACGGACTTCTTTCTTGCACCAATGGAAAAAGGTGGCTCGAAATCGGCCCTAACACCCTACCCCTCTCTTGTGGAATCTTGCATACGATAGGATGCTCCGCACTGCCCTCCCTCCCTGCTGTTCCGCCACAGTATGTTATGCGGACGACACACTGGTCATAGCCGGGGGAGAAAACTGGGTGGAAGCGAGGAGGAGAGCGAACCTACCGTTGGCGTGTGTTGTGCGTTTCATCAAGAAGCTAGGCTTGAGGGTAGCGCCCCAAAAGACTGAGGCCGTGTACTTTCACGACGGTTCTCATGGGGCGCCCCCTTGAGCACAGGGTATGGGTGGAGGATACCCCGATCCCGGTAGGGGCCCATATGAAATACTTGGGCCTCACACTGGACGGCCGTTGGAGTTTCAGGGAGCACTTTTCTCGTCTGGCCCCCAGATTGGGCAGAGTAGTTGCGTCTTTAAGTCGTCTGCTTCCCAATCTGGGAGGCCCTGACGGGAGAGTTAGAAAAATTTTTGCCGGCACTGTGCAGGCGGTCGTCCTTTACGGGGTTCCTGTCTTTGCGGGCAGCATGATGGCCGACTGGCGCTTTCGACAAATAATACGCCAGCCACAGCATCGAATGGCCATTAGAGTCGCCCGCGGCAACCGCACAGTGTCCGGAGTGGCGGCAGGAATCCTGGCGGCTCTTCCCCCACTGGAGCTCCAGGCGAAAGCATACGCCGATATGTATGCACAAGAACGGTAGCTCCAGTACAGGGGAGTTGCATTGACCCCCAGGATTAGAAAGATCCTGAAGCTCCAAGTACGGCGGTCCTTGTTAGAAGATTGAAAGACCAGTCTTGAGGACCCAAGAATGGCGGGACAAAGGACCGTCTCGGCTGTCCGGCCCTGTCTCCAGGAATGGGTAGACAGGGTCCGGGGCGGGGTATCCTTTAGGATGACACAGATACTCACCGGACACGGATACTTCGGTGAGTACCTGTGCCGCATAGGCAAGGAACGCACAACACAATGCCACTACTGCGAGGAGGAGAGGGACACGGCGCAGCATACGCTGGAGCATTGTCCAGCGTGTCCTTACAGACACCATAGGACAGGACCTCTCACTTCCCACCATAATCAATACTATGGTGGAAAGTGAGAACGTGTGAAAGGTCTTTGCCTCCTTCTGCGAAGAGGTAATGAAGCAGAAGGAAGCGGCTGAGAGGGAGAGAAGAGGACAGGTGGTCCGGGATCCCCCTTCTCAGCACAGAGATCAAAGGAGAGGCAGACGTCAACTTCGGCAGAACCTGCGCCGCCGTAGAGGGCGCTCGACATCTCCCAATCCCGCACCCCAAGCCAGGGGGGTAGGATGACGGCGTCGGGGAGGGGTAAGCAGTGACGATGATTAATTCGTCACCTTTCCCCTCCCCAAAAGACGTCGCAGAGGAAAGAGCAAAGTAAGGGGGAGGGGGTAAGTTTGTAACAATACCGTTACTAAAGGCCTCGCAGGCCGATTCACCGCGCGCTTTTCGAGGTTCGGCGCTTATGGCGTCCCTAAGCTCCCACACCCGTGTCGCGGCCCCACCGTGGGGACCGCCCCACCACGTGCCGAATCGCGTGAGTGGTAGGCCGGTCGCCGATATATAAGGCGGTCCGGCGAGCGTAGCGTTACCAGTTCCCGATCCCGAGTCCTATCACACATAACTCCTGATCCGAAACCAACTCTCGCGTTACACCAGGCTACGGACTTCCCGTAGTTACGCCGGGCTACCCGGTTGCTGGGACGGCGCATTCTGATACCCCGCGTTAAACCAGGTTACGGGATACCCGTGGTTATGCCAGGTTCCCGGTTGCTGGGACGGCGCATCCTGCTAACTTGTAAGACCGTACCGCGTTCTCCGCGTCCAGTTAGACCACAAGACCGCTTGTATATACTGCGACCAGTTATACCGTAAGATTGCTTTGGTCTCCGCGTCCAGATAGATCGTAAGACCGCTTTATATATATCGCGACCAGTTAGACCGTAAGACCAGTTTGTTCACTGCGTCTAGTTAAATCGTAAGACCGCTTTATATATATACACCAGATCGAACCTTCTAATTATAGTGTTAGCTAACCAGATAGAGATTTCCGCCATTTCCGCGCCCACTTCGCTTTTACGCACGGCCATCATACTACCATAGCGCGCTAGTCCTTCTAAAGATAAATCGCCGAAAGTACTGACGCCCCGTCCTTTTAAAGATAAGGCGAACAGTCAGTTGGAACCACACCAAAGGCCACGCGACACCCCGTAATAGTTAAGATCCGTCTTGTTGCTTGCATGTTAACGCCGCGACCGCATAATATCTCAGCATCGTCTGCATGTGCTGCGCTCGCTTCCCGAGCCTTGGACGCGACCGCTAATATAACATCGCTTCTGCGAACCTTTGTATGCACCGCTCTCGCACGTTTTCAATGTAAATAGCTTTAAGTGTTAAGTCTTTAAATCACTGCTTAATAAATCATCGTTTATTTATACCGAGGAAGAGTGAGTTAAAGTTTCCCCCTTCTCCCGAATCCTGGCACCGGCGAGCCTGATCCGCGGCGTCGGAAAAGATGAACCGTTACAAGTTTGTTCCCATCTATTTCCTTCCCTTTTCCTTTCCCCATTCCGAGGAGAGAAGGGGAGATGTCACCCGGAGAGTCGCAGTAAAAGCGGCTCCACTCGAGGGGCTGGGGGTTTGGGCCCGGGGGGCGTTAACCCGGGTCCCGAATCCGGCCCCAACACCATCAAGGGGGCGCGGCAAGGTAAAGGTGTCCTACTTCACCGAAGTTAGAGAGGCGTCTTCATTGGGACGATGGAGAGGGTATTAACAGCCTTCCCCACGAGGTGTAATAGGTAGCGGGAGGAGTGTCCATCATAGTGCTGCGAGTGAAACATGGACACTTTCCCTAACCGACTTGTCCTGGAAGCCAAATCCAGGGCAAATCCCACATAACCCCGCGGAGCAACACCAGCTCTGCGGGGTATGCGTAAAAGCATTTCCCCCTCGTCAACAAAACAAAAAAAGAGATTAAAATATAAAATAACTCAAAAAGTACTTAAGGGGATTCTAAAAGGTCTGTCTTACCAATAAAAACGTGAATATTAGTTAACGTGCAAAATATTTTTGTTGATTATAGATATCAACAAATCAAACTTTGAGAAGTGAGTTTAGAAGCTTTATAAAAAAGATTTTACTATGCAAAACTTTCGTGCACATGTATGTGTGCGAGATCGAAGCTCAAGAGTAAAACAGAGCAGTAGATAGTTGCGTGATGTCGCGATAGACAGAGCTGCAATCTTACATGACAAGGACAGACATAATCGTACTATCTTTGTCTCTTTCATGCGTGTGAGAGTAATATACATGTACGCACTAACATTATTGCAGTATCTATTCTCTGTCGATCATACGCTTTGTCTCTTTCTAATCGCTCGCTCACTATGTACTACGTATCGTTTAGCTTCATGCTTCTCGCATATTTACTTATGTGTTTACTCGCGCTTCTCTCTCTCTCTCTCTCTCCCTCTCTCTCCCCCCTCCTGCCCCTCTCTCTCTCTCTCTCTCCCCCTCTCTCTCTGCTCGTTTTTTATTGTATTCTTTTATCCCCATTATTATATTCTTTTATTTATTTAACTTTTATTTTTTTTATTCTTGTCTTCCTACATAATAATTATTATTAATTTAAACATTAATTTAGTCATCTTTATTTTATAGAATATAAATAAGATATTGTGTATCTTATAAATAAAAAAAGTATTTAATTATGTGTATTTTTGTATGTACATGTGTTGTATTTAATTATAGTTAAATAGAAAAAGAAAATAAGTTAGTGTGTATCTCATTTATGTTGTATAAAATAAAAATAAATTAATAAATTAATTCCTTTTTATGTAGGGAGACGAGAATAGAAAGAATAAAAGTTGAGCAAATAAAAGAATATAATAATGGGAATAAAGGAATACAATAATGAACGAGCAGAAAGAGAGAAAGACAGACAGACAGACAGAGAGACAGAGAGAGAGACAGACAGACAGACGGAGAGACAGACAGACAGAGAGAGAGACAGACAGAGAAAGACAGACAGACAGACAAACAGACAGATAAACAGACAGACAGACGGACAGAGAGAGAGACAGAGAGACAGAGAGAGAGACAGACAGAGAAAGACAGACAGAGAGAGAGACAGACAGAGAGACAGACAAACAGACAGACAGACGGACAGAGAGAGAGAGACAGACAGAGAGACAGACAGACAGAGAGAGAGACAGACAGAGAGACAGACAGACAGAGAGAGACAGACAGAGAAAGACAGAGAGAGAGGCAGGCAGACAGAGAGAGAGAGACAGACAAAGAAAGACAGACAAAGAAAGACAGACAAAGAAAGACAGACAGAGGGAGAGACAGACAGACAGACAGAGAGAGAGAGAGAGACAGGCAGACAGACAGACAGACAGAGAGACAGACAGAGAGAGAGAGATAAACAGACAGACAGACAGAGAGAGAGACAGACAGAGAGATAGAGAGAGAGAGAGACAGAGAGAGAGAGAGAGAGAGAGAAGCGAGTGAACGCGTAAGTAAATATGCGAGGAGCATGAAGCTAAGCGATACGTAGTACATAGTGAGCGAGCGATTAGAAAGAAACAGAGCGTATGATCGAGAGAAAAAAGATACTGCAATAATGTTAGTGCGTAAATATATATTACTCTCACACGCATAAAAGAGACAAAGATAGTACGATTATGTCTGTCTTTGTCATGTAAGATTGCAGCTCTGTCTATCGCGACATCACGCAACTAATCTACTGCTCTGTTTTACTCTTCTCCCAAGTGCATGCCTCGCGCCATCTCTCTCCAACGTGCATGCAAACGCTATCCTTGTCTTACGCTCATATGGATGCCTCGCGCCATCTCTCTCCAACGTGCATGCAAACGCTATCCTTGTCTTACGCTCATATGGATGCCTCGCGCCATCTCTCTCCAACGTGCATGCAAACGCTATCCTTGTCTTACGCTCATATGGATGCCTCGCGCCATCTCTCTCCAACGTGCATGCAAACGCTATCCTTGTCTTACGCTCATATGGACGCCTCGCGCTATCCTTCTCCCACGCCCATAGAATATCATTAGCGCTATCCTTCTCTTACACATTGCGGACGCCTCGCGCTTTCCTTCTCCCACGCCTCCTCGCGGCATCGTACCTTCGCGTTCTCTCTTCCCCGCGGATCCCCCTTCCCCTCTCCGCGGGTCCTTCGCCTACCAGTTAGGTTAGCAGGTCCCTCGCCTATCGGTTAGGACGCGGTCCCCCTCCAGTGTGCAAAATAATAATCGTTTTGATCGGTAAAACAGACTAGCTGTGCATCCCCTTAAAACTGTTTGATGTAATTGGAAAGATTTTAAGAGGGGCCCATTGGTTAAAGTTGACGGAGAGAAAGGGGAGAGAAGATATCTAATAATTAAACATTTTCCTTCCTTTTTTTGTTATTATTATTTTATTATTATTATTGTTATTATTATAAAATAAAAATTAAAAAAAAATTTGCTTTCTTTTTTTTTATTCTCTTATCTCTAACGTATAGGTAGAGTTTTGCTCTGGACCTAGCAGAGGATATACCGCGTTCATTTCCATAGTGTTTGTGTTATGAATTTTTTGTTTAGTAAGTTTTATTGCTTTATGATCTTCCAGCGATGCGCTTGGCGATGGTGCTGGGGGACTCGCCTGTGATCTTTCGGGTCGCCTCCGTCTTCCCAGATGTAATAAAAGATTTGTGAGAGAATCCCAGATCGTTCCAAGTAAATATATTGACCACCCATACGCGGTATGTAAGGCATATCCACAACTGCATATGCACAATTGTATCTAATATTAACTTGGAAACTCGTGCAATTAAATATATTCCGAGTAGTCCAGCGCTAATATTGTCGAAAAAGAGGAACTTATTCCAGAATTTTTTGAAGCAGAAGCGGCTGTCTTTTCCATTGATGTTTCGTCCAATAAGTTGAAAATGGAGCTTCTCTGTAGGGAAGTGGATCTTCCCATCACTCTTGTTACGGTGTTGAGTACTGACGGTCGTTTGGCCGGAAATATTATATGATCCCTGAGATTTTTTAACTCTCTTTCAAAATATTTGCCACTGGTGGCGAGTGATCCTGGGTTAATATACTTGCAAGTAGGCTTGGTTAATAGTTTCATGATTGGTAGTAAAGTATCTACCGGATTAGATATAAATTTATATCACGAATCTCCGAAAAAGTACATGGCAGGTGCAAATGAATTGCATGCAGTTTGCGTTCCTTGTTGTAGTAAGATATAAGTTTGAGGCATTAAAAAATGCATTCGGTTTTCTCGGATTACTGGTGATTGGTCGTAACATTCCTTTGTTCTTGCGAGTTTTACATCAACTGGTACACATTTGGCTATATGAATTACTTCCCCTGCCAAATGAGCCATCCAGGTACTTTCATTAGATGGTATGCAAAAATATCAGGTGCTTGATTAGCTATGGCTAATGCATTATGCAACATTCGTTTTTTAAATTTACATTGGTGTAATAATTCTGTAGAATTCGTTTATTCGAATGCGGACGTGTTTCTTCACATATACGAATTTAGAATTTATATAGGTAAAGATATCGAGATTTGAGATGCCAGATTGCTCTTTAAAGACAGTGGTGCCGTACGGTCTCGAAAATTAGTAATTTGGGATGCTCTGTTATTACTAGTGAATATCTACATGTATTATATTTTCCTTTGCTAGTCAATGCAAATATTGTGTCTTGTGTAGTTAAACTGTTTGAGGATGGTCTTTATCATTATCAACTATTTTGTATGCGCATCCTTCGAATAATATACCGAAGTTATAGAGTTTGCAGTTATCGGTAGGTACGGGGTTCCAATACGTATCCTCTTCCTCTACGTCTGTGTACAATGTGAAGAGCCAAATTTACATGCTACGCCGGACCTGAGCTGCACTTGATTAGTGTTTATTTTTACGTCTGCCACATAATCTTGTAGCGTAATTCTTACGCTTGCGAGTACGATTACGTCTGTCCATAGGGATCGGAATATGCTTCTCCGATACACTCTTCGTCGTTGTCCACACTGCCAGCAAGGATCATTGGATGTGTTGTAGTTTGATTTTATTTTAACCCGGTTATATAGGTATGTCCCATTTGATTGGTACCATAATGCATTCGCCCATGATGTAATAAGAAAGGTGTACCATTGCGCATAGCGGCGGCGGCACGATGAGCGGAGCCAATGAAATGTGGGTCCAAATGCACCCGCACAATTTAAACGCCAAACAATAACATATATTTAATCTTCAAAAATGCTTTCAGAAACGACCTTTCAAATAGAGGGCCGTAGTTATCGTAATCGTGCCGTAATAACATCTGCAATATAATAGTGCTGTTTGATATATTATACAAAATATTTATTTGGAACAATACTGTAATTTTTTGATAAAAATAATATGCATTTTAATTTTCTCGAGAATCTAATATTTCTGTAAATGCAAAATTGATTTTATGACTTGAAATACTATTGAAATACTATTTCAAATTACAAATCCTTACAAACTGAATTACTTTTAAATATTTGGATAGTTAAATATTGATTTCATATTTATTTTTTATTTTTTATTTTTTAGGGTTTTTTTATTTTTTAGGGGAAAATTTTTTTATAAACTATTTTTTAAAAGTAAATATTTTTTAAACATTTTGCCGCATACAAGTTGGAATATTTTTTATGTACTTGGCGTGTTTTTTTAACCTTTGTAAGGTTTTTTTTAGTTTGATATCACTGCTTTTTGTAAAAATTTATATTTTTTTTGAAAAATATAAATTACTACATTATACAGTATATACATGAATATGATTTCTTTAAAGATTTATTCAATAAAAAGGAAATTTTTTTTTAGAAGTAATTACATAAACAATATATATTTTTACAAAGCTTATATATATCATATTGAATTTGAGTGGACATAATCACAATGTGTCTTAATGCTCAATCTCTTATTGTCAATCATTTAACAGGTTTTAAAACATGATATAATTTTAATAAAATATGATTTTATTTTTATAGATATAATTTTAATCTGGAAGTTAAACTGTATAGATATTTTATAAATATAATTTTAATACAGAAGTTAAACTGTATATGAATATAAATTGTGTAAGTGAATAAATATCAAAATATAGAAAGCAATAGAAAAAAAATTTTTTTTTATTACAAAGCGTCATATATTTAATATGAATATGAAACAAGTTCATTCTATCGAATAAACGCATACACATAAACAGTATATAATTCCTTCTAAAATGTATTCTAAATCTCCCCTTGGTTTCCCAGGAGGGGATTAGCGACAAGACCATGTGTCGTGTCGCTCGATTTTTGAGGCAAGATCCGGATGCAAGCTAAGGAGTTCTAAGGGACTTCTTTGCTACATATTTGCTCAAAGTTCATTAACCTTTCTTCTTCTTCTTCCTCTTCTTCTTCCTCTTCTTCTTTATCCACCATACATGTGTCCTGTAGTACGCACTGTGCATTTGTTAGTTTGCAAGGTGTGTCGTCAATATTTGTAAGGATTGTGGAACTGGGTAATCAACTATTTTTTTTGCATTTATTGATTTATTAAATTTGCTTATCTATCGCGAAATAGTGCAACACAAGAAGAAAAGTTATAAAGTGATTACCGGTTATTAAGAGTATCGCGGAATAATGTAAGGAAGAGAAGTGATTTCTTATAAAATCGATGTCATATTGAGCAAAGTCAGATTATATTAACGAAATTGAGCGAATGCTTACACTTAAGTGAATCTGTGCATTATCAATTAACATATTTTTGGTAAATACATTGTTGGAAAATGATTATGGAAGCATTAAAGGAATATTTGGAGATTTTGACTGGCCATGTTTTTAAAAACGATAAACTGAATATTTTAAGGACAAGATTTAGTCTATTTAACTTTTCTTGACATAATGGTTGAACTTATTTTTTTAAAGCAATGAGAAACATGAATGTGGAAATTAATGGTTTATTCAGATGGAGCTGCCTTTTGCAATATAATGTTATTGAAGAGCATTAGAATATCTGTCATCAACAAAAAGTAGTTCAAATTTGAATCAAAATGAGGAGGAAGAGTCGGTTAGTGATGCTGAATTGCAGATTTTATTAGAGAACGGTATAAAAATTTATAATAATATGGCAACTGCATTGATTAAAACGCAAGTCTACGATGCAGCTTTAGAAAATGTGAAACATGTTTGGAGGTATCAATCACAAAATGTGAAGATATTCTAATGCTCTCCGATAACATTATATTGTTGCGTCCCTGCGGGTCGTCTAAGGCGGTTATTCATGAATCTGCTGTATTCGTCTCCGGGAGAACGTTGCTAAACGTTGCTACCCGTTCTGTGTTCCTTGTTCAATTGTGTGTTCTGTGTTATTATTAAAGTTCCTTTTGTTCTTTTAAAAGAGTGTTAATCATTTACGTCGCGGTACGCGAGTGCCGTTTGTGTCGCGCGTGTTCGAGTATTATCGAAGTCGACGCGCGATGTAATTAATCCATTACAATTATTTTTAGATATATAAAATGCGAAATACAGAGATTTCTATTAAACAGGTCAAACCAGTCATTAAATATTAGTAATATATCGGCGGTCTGTTTCCATTGTACAGACTTAAGTAAACTCTGTTCGCCACATCAACGTATTGCTATTGCATTAGTATTCGAAAACACTTGTGCAGCCAGTTTTACGTTTTGTCTCTGTGAGCCTTTGACGTCCAGATGCTATTTTTAATTCTCCTGCATTAAGTGTTAATAATTCTTCTAAACATGTCTTGTTTATATTATTGCCATTAATTGTAAAGCCAGAGTCGAACAAGTTATTCCGTGCCAATTTCAACAAATGCGGAACATCTGCAAAAAAATATATTTTCAGCGAACTGTTTCAGTCAGCGATGCGAGAGATTCGTGAGCTACGCAAGGAGCGGCTGCAGCAGCGAGCTGTATTTGAAGCACACAACTGCGCCAACGCGACGAGGCGTTACGGGGAATGGAACAGAGCCGTACACAAATTTTGCTCTTTCTCTTTCATAATGTGGAGCACATCGGTTAGAATGCCGGGTGTAATATTAAATGTCGCACCCCAGTTATTTAAAGTGCTCATACATGGCAGTGGCATTTTTTTTACGTTCCGTAGGTATCGATAGGCCTTTGGACTTATGGATCGTAAAGCAATAGCAGACGTGATATCTTCAGCAGACCATTTTATGCGAGTATTAGTGTTTGGAGACGTCAGTAGTTTTATTTGTCCAGCAGTAAATACTTTCTGCAACACATGTATAGGCACTTTATCATCTTTTTCCTTATCTTTTTTTTCTGTTATCTTTTTCATTAATACATCCATCTGTTGTTTTAACTTTACATTGTCTCCGAGAAGTGTTTGGTTTTCTTGTAATAAATCATTTTTCTCTTTTAGTAACATTTCCTTTTCTTTCTTTTCTTTTATTAACAGCTGCTTTAATTCTTCTGCGGATATATTTTGTTCATTCACATCTTCGTTATTTCTGTAAAATACAAATGTATATTTTATTTTATTTTATTATTTTAAAATTTCTAAAAATTAATATTTATTTCTAAATATTTCCTTTATTGTATGCAGGGCCTATGTTTAATATAAACATTATACCGTACATTGTATGTATGTCTTGTATGTCTTCTTCTCGAACAATTTCATTTGAAAGATTTTGCTCATGTTCCTGTGTCTGCTGTTTTTGCTGTGCATATTTTACGACTTCAGCATAAGTTGGTATACCCATTCTTACTCTGAAAAACAAGTACTTGTCTATAGTAGAATTAAAATATCACATTAGAGGGTTTTACAAATTGTTATGCCTCCGGAGAAGCACGGTAGTTAAGATCGTTTGCCGGAAGGAATTTGGGAATTCGGGCTCCGCCCGAGTAGTTCACTTAATTTATTATAATTAAAAATGACACTTTCGTATTCTGAATAAATGTATATATAACTATTTTATTCGTACTTGGTTTAATAACAAAGTCTCCGCACGTCTCTCGCGTCGCGTATCGCGATATCGGATATCTTGGCGTGCGCGTGTCTGGAGTTGAGTTTCGGTCGCGAAACTCACTTCTCGATCTTATGTATTTATTTCTGCCGACTGCGTGGCGTTAATTTAATAGTTTCCCGTAACAAGCGTTATTGACTGCCCGCGTAATATTAATTAATGATAAAGACTGCCCGCCGATCGTTAGCGATGGGTCTTTTTATTATCTCCCCTTGGTTTCCCAGGAGGGGATTAGCGACAAGACCATGTGTCGTGTCGCTCGATTTTGGCGGCAAGATCCGGATGCAAGCTAAGGAGTTCTAAGGGACTTCTTTGCTTGCATTTTCGCAATTTCCTTTTCGCTTTTAGGTAGGACCTCTACGTTGCATTTTCGCAA
>NW_021850644.1:29379-43870 GCF_003651465.1 Formica exsecta
CGTGCGTGCGTGCGTGCGTGCGTGCGTGCGTGCGTGCGTGCGTGCGTGCGTGCGTGTGTGGGTACGCATACTTACCAGCATCAATATTTATATCTATTTTATTTCGTCTACACGCTTTAATCCATTGCTGACGAATGGATTTGTCTTTCGGGAATCGAAATAACTTTATTGTTTTGTGTGCACTGTCTGTGCGGCTGGTACAATTAATTATACAGCACGCCGGCATAATTTCTGCAATAAAAAAAAATTATACTAGGATTACATAACACTACACTATAAAACATTACACATTACATTGCACATTATAATATAACTTACTTTCAATGTATCACTTTTTAATATAAATCACTGTTAAATATAATATATTACTGTTTAATATAAATCACGCATTCATAAACGTCAAATCACTGCTTATATGTTTACATATAACCTCTTTAACTTCGTACTCAAGTCATATGTTTGAGTATTTGGACCCAATTCTTATTAGTCGAGACATTAGACTACTGCGCATACGTGATGTTGTTTCACCTATTCTTATTACATCATGCATTCGCCTGCATATATCGCTGAGTATTTCTTCTATATATGAATATTTTCCGTTATATACGTCCATGGTGTGAGAGAACATTCCGCATTTCTTAATTAATCGGTCGATTTCAACTTTACACTGTATTACTTTCAGATTCGAATTCATTAATTTGAAGTAATTGTATATATGCTATTCATGTTTAACATTTTGTGGTGGAATGTCACATTCTTCGATAGTTAATAAAGATAATGTCGTTAAATTTGCTGAAGGAGATCCACAGTCATATCCTATTATTCCAAGAATTTGATAAAATTTTATTAGCACTACCAATATCGCAATTAGTCGCTTAATGTTGAAGTCCATCTGGAAGTTTACATAATTATTTCTTTAATAATTATTATTTATCAGTAGATTTGATGTATGAAATTCGTAAACGGTTAGGATGTTCGACTATTCTTCTTTATTCTAATTTTTATGTTATTTTTATTTAAGATTTCTAAAATTTTGTGAGGCCCAGTATATTAATCTCTGAATTTATCTGATTTGCACCTTTTAATAAAAATACTTGATCTCCCGGTTTAAAGGTTCGTGAGTTGATTTTTCTATCGTAATAATTTTTTGATATAATTTTGGCTTGAATGATACACTAAAAAAAACCTCACAAAGGTTAAAAAACCACGCCAAGTACATAAAAAATATCCCAACTTGTACGCGGCAAAATGTTTTATATGTAACGGGGTGATTACGATAATTACGGCCCCCTATTTGAAAGGTCGTTTCGAACTTGTCCTTATAACTTAATCGGCGGTCTCTTATAATTTTTGAGATATTTAAAGTTAAACTTTAATTTGAAACGAAAATTAGGTTTGGGTTATACAGGGTGATTCAAAACAACCTTCTGTCCTTACAATGTCATATACTTGACTCAATTTTAAGATGATTTTTCCTTTGCCAGAATTTTTTCCGAGGCTTAGTTTTCAAATTATAAGCCAAAATAGTTAACGAATTACGGGCCGCGTACGCGAGGCAGGCAGGGGCGGCGCAACTCACCGTCCGATGCTGGTGATTACGTGAAGCGCTCGCTGCGTTTTTTAGGGTTTTTTTATTTTTTAGGGGAAAATTTTTTTATAAGCTATTTTTTAAAAGTAAATATTTTTTAAACATTTTGCCGCATACAAGTTGGAATATTTTTTATGTACTTGGCGTGTTTTTTTAACCTTTGTAAGGTTTTTTTTAGTTTGATATCACTGCTTTTTGTAAAAATTTATATTTTTTTTGAAAAATATAAATTACTACATTATACAGTATATACATGAATATGATTTCTTTAAAGATTTATTCAATAAAAAGGAAATTTTTTTTTAGAAGTAATTACATAAACAATATATATTTTTACAAAGCTTATATATATCATATTGAATTTGAGTGGACATAATCACAATGTGTCTTAATGCTCAATCTCTTATTGTCAATCATTTAACAGGTTTTAAAACATGATATAATTTTAATAAAATATGATTTTATTTTTATAGATATAATTTTAATCTGGAAGTTAAACTGTATAGATATTTTATAAATATAATTTTAATACAGAAGTTAAACTGTATATGAATATAAATTGTGTAAGTGAATAAATATCAAAATATAGAAAGCAATAGAAAAAAAATTTTTTTTTATTACAAAGCGTCATATATTTAATATGAATATGAAACAAGTTCATTCTATCGAATAAACGCATACACATAAACAGTATATAATTCCTAATAATAATAACAACAAAAATAATTTCGCTAAAGGAAGGAGGTTCAACAATTTTGATTTCGGGAATAAAAACAATTTTAACAAATTTGACGGTAAAAGGAATTTTGAAAATTCTGGCGATAAAGCAAAAGAGAGGAAACAGGAACAAAATAAAAATTTTTACAAGAGTTCTAACTCTAGTAATAATAAAATGTTTGTGAAAGAATGTTGGCAATGTGGAGGCTCAGGTCATTTTCGAGCGGAGTGTCCGTTTTTAAAGAAAGGGGAAAACTGAATTTTGTCGAGCTGTTTGGGGCAGGTTCGACGCGAGAACGTGAAGCCCCAATAGAATTACAGAGTTATTGTTGTAATTGTAAAAATGTTAATAATAATACTGGCACTAATAATAAGAAATTATTTAATTTTAAAGGATTTATCGATGAACAGTTATGTAATTTTAAAATTACATAACTGACGCAACAATATTATAAAAGGCAGCTCCATTCGAATAAACAACAATTTTCATGTTTCTCATTGCTATAAAAAATAAGTTCAACCATTATGCCAAAAAGAATTAAATAGGCTAAGTCTTGTCCTATAAAGTATTTAATCCAATAAAATAAATAACCTTTATTATATAATTTATAAACAAAATTATTACCTTATTTCTCTTCTAATGCTTAAAATTTCTATTTTAGGCTCTAACTCTGATGCTTTCAATTCAACTGTATATATAATATTTTTGATAAAATTCCCACAAGATTGGTTTTGCTATATTAACATAAACATGCAACTCATTGCTTAGCCATTTGTAAGTGACCTAAAAATACTAATTACGCAATAATTATATTTATATATGTTGAGAATAAAAGTTAATCGCGTTTTATATGAGTTGAAGACTGTACAGATAAGAGTCAAAACGAGACTTACCGAACGGAACTAGGGTTTTTTTTGCGCATGCGTACAAAGTGCAAGCGAACAGCAATCGCGCGCTCTCTAGTGACAGTCCTTGGTCTCAGTCAGTCGTACTGTAACTCACGTCAGAAGGGACACGTACTAGTCGAAATAAAGCAACGATATCTGTATTCTCAAGGAAGTACACTTAATAAACCTGTCTCTCTCTCCCAGTTTTTCCTTTCACACAATCTGCTTTAACAATATATAAAATGTAACTAAACATTCACATTTCCAGAACCAAAAGTTGCGAGTAATTCCAGATCCACAAAATGTTTGTGGACACTATAGAAATGCTTCGATATGATATTTTATTATTTCATTATTCTATATGAAGCCAATTAATAAAAATGTATATTCAATGCTGTTGTTTTTATGATATTTTTGGTAGAATTCTCACAAGATTTATTTTGCTACATTAGCATAAACTCATTGCAGACATTTGTATAAGTTAATCTAAAAATATTAATCATGCATTAATTACATTTATATATAAAATACAAATAAACATTATATACATGAATGCGCGTTTGCATGTATATAAATTACCATCTTATCGAAAACATGGCCAGCCAAAATCTCTAAATATTCCTTCGGTTCTTCCATAATCATTTTCCAACAATGTATTTCTCCAACAATGTATTTCTCCAACAATGTATTTATTACAAATATGTTAATTGATAATAGTTGCTTTCCATTTGCACTCAAGTGATACTGAGTCACTCAGTTATGTGAGTATTTCATACTCAGACAATGACGTATATAGATTCATAACCTTACTTTTAATGTGAGTCTATTAGACTCACTAAAGCACACGGTCTCGATCGTGTGCAGAAACCACGTAAAAACTCAGTTGAATCTCACTTGCTAGCATCAAAAGGAACGTGCATTCAACTGAGTTATAACGTCACAAGTGAGAATTGTCTGAGTTTTGATGTAAATGGAAAGCAACTATTGGGCACGTTCAGAAAGAGCTCAGTAGCAATCGAACGTGATTGGGTCTTACTTTTAGAACCACCAAATGTTAAAAGAACAACAAATCAACGTCGAGTATTGACAAGACGATAACTGAGCACTTTCTCTGCCGAACGCGGCTAATGATTCACTCCAGTGTAAGCATTCGCTCAGTTTCCCTAATGTAATCTAACTTTGCTCAATATGACATCGATTAAAAGAAATCATTTTTTTTCTTGCACTTTTCCGCGTTAATGATTTCTTTTCACTTTATCACTTCTCTTCCTTGTTGCACTATATTCCACGATACTCTTATCCATTCTTCTTCTTCTTTATTTTGTTGCCAAGGAACAGATTGCATTACTGTTCATGCTGCCAGATTGCCATCTTTTCTCAGAGTTCCAGGAGGGGGAAAGCGTGCATGCGCGCGAAAGTCAAGCAGTCCAACGTCAGATTGAGATGTCGCACTTTTTCAGGAAGAAACAATAGGCACAATCACTCCATAGGAAGGATCCTTAAAGAGGTCAAATACATCGTAAGGGAGTGGAGCTCCCAGGCTCCGCTGGATGGAACGGGCCGCGACTATGCCCGAGCAATGGGCAAGACCAGAGAATGTGGCCAATGTCCTGTCTTGGTGCCCCACAGTTACAAGCGGGGGATTCCACGATATTGCATCTGTTTAAGCTGAAATTTAGGTTATAATGGTTGGATCGGATACGGTAGGTTGTAATTATTTCTAGATGGTTCAGGTTCAGGTTCGGTTTAGCGAACCAAGGATCAGGAGAAAATGGTGAATAGAGTTCAAAATACTGGGAGCCCCTGTGAACTGCTTGATTTGCAAGAAAGCCTCCGACAGCCTCAATATATCCCTTACGCGGAATGGAATAAAAGTCCGAGTGGGAGGAAAGGTAACCCGAGGGCTCGCCTTCCCTCACAGCCTCTCTAGCGAGACGGTCAGCCGTGTCATTACCCTAGATGCCAACATGAGCTGGAATCCATGTGAGTGCAATGTCTATTCCCTGAAAGAAAGTCGACCTCAGCTTGTTTTTCAAAGCCGAGGTAGTTGTGGTCCCTATCGATTTTATTATTGGAAATAACATCAACCACACTGCGGGAGTCTGTGAGGACCGTTGCCCTCTCAATACAGTTCTCCAGGATGAATTCCACCGCGTGAATAATGGCGATGTATTCGCCCGAAAACATGGAAGAACAGCCATCTAATCTAAATTTTCTCTCCGTATGCGGGTTAGGGGAGTAGATGCCTATTCCGACGTAATCCCCGGACTTTTCTTTCGAAGCATCCGTGAAAAACAGGTGTTTCTTCTCTATGAGATGAGAGAGGGTGGTTTGAAAGACAAGCTGTGGGAGTGAAACATGACGGATATTCTCCACCTCTGTTTGAGGAGTGATCTCAATCCTAGGAGCGAAGGACGAAGTTTCGTAAGAGAAGAGATACACCGGAACTTTAGTAAATGAAACAATCCTATGCCTATATCTTCTCGCCTTGCAGAACGCTCTGTATAAAGGGAATCTATTATATAAATCTAATCTGTTGTTGAATAGAGCTGCCTGAAGGTCAGCAAGTTTATCCACAAGGACATTATCTGTAAGGGCAAAGGATTTGAGAATAAATTTAGACGTCAGATATTCGAAACGGTAATGAACTGGGCCGATTCCCGTTTCCGAGTTAGATTATATTAGTCGGGGTTGTTAGTTTGAAACCTATGCAATAACGCAGGACCCTGCGTTGAGTCCTTTCCAGAAGCTCCATCAGATTTTTATTATGGATGGGAAAGATCAAGGATTTGTACTCGATCGACCTTCGCACCAGGGCCCTGAACACATAAAGAAGGATCCTTGGGTCCGCTCCCCACCAGACCCCACACAGCGACCTCAACACGTTCGCAAGCCTACCACATTTCTCCGCCAGATAGCGAACGTGATCCCGACCCCTGAGAGTGAAGTCGAGCAAGACCCCGAGAAACCTATACGAGCGCGACGAGCCAACCGCGACGCCGTCCAGATCTATTGAAAAGTTGAGAAGGTTGATCCTCTTCTTACTAAAAACAATAAGAGCCGACTTGTCAGGCGATACGGACAGGCCCTCATCAAGTAGAAACCGCGAAAGTCCATTTGCCGCCCTCTACCACTCTAAGTGAGTCCTGGATATCAGTGGAACCCGCATAGATTGCTATGTCATCCGCAAACTGGATGATCCGGCAGTCGCTGGTGAGAGATTGCCTGCATTTAGCAATGTAGAGATTAAATAAGAGAGGGCTCAAAATTGATTCCTGCGGGACATCCTTATTTGCATAATATACAGGTGAGATCTCTCCATTGTTCACGAATTGGATACTTCTTTGATATAACAACTGATAAACAAACCAGCAGACCTTTGGAGGGAGGCCCATGCTCACAAGATCGTCGACCAATATATTCGGAACCACGTTGTCAAACGCCCCGTGGACATCTAAAAACAAACATGCCGTGGACTGGCGAGACACGAAGCCTTTGTAAATTTCGGTGACCAGTATGCCTAAGTTATCCTGGCAAGACTTTCTCTTGCGGAAACCAAATTGAGTAGAAGGGACGATCGCCGAAGACTCAATCCACCAGTCCAGGCGAATCGAAATCATCCTCTCCAACATCTTGAGCAGGCAGGAGGTGAGCGAGATAGAACGGAACTTTCCCGGAAAGGACTTCGGAATAAGAAAAACCAAAGAGTGGTGCCACGAAGGGGGAAACAAACCCCCGTCCAGGAGTTCGTTATAAATGTCGAGAAGGATCCGCAAATATTCCTCAGGAAGGGCTGAGATCATACTATAATCTATTTGGTCTAATTCCGGAGAGGAGCGCATCCTAACGTTAAAGACCGCCGATTCAAGTTCTCTATAGATAAAAGGGCTCTCAAACATCCTACAGTTGTAGTCCGTGGAGAAATACCCGAGAGAGAAGTATTTTTTATGAGCAATGGACGGAGGGCACATAGAGTTGATGGAATTTCGTATACTGTCCGAGATAGAATAGTTGGAGAGAGGAGAGACTGAATTGCCCAAGTGGCGATTCTTGAATCGTTTGATCACTTTCCAAATATAGTTGATTGGAGTATTTGGGGTGAGATTCTGACAGAAATCTCTTCAACCCCTCCTCTTTTCCGCCCTCAGGACCCGTCTCGATATGGCCTCTTGTTTTCTAAAGGCGAGAAAGTTGGCAAGAGATGGCGACTTTTTGAAAATCGAAAGGAGCCTATGTCTGAGGTCGACCGAGGCAGGCCTCGCTCCACCAAGGAGCCGGGAGAGAGGATCTCCTCCCGTGAGAGGATGGCATGTTAGAAGTACTCCGGGGACGGTTCGCCCTCGGCCCCTGAGGCAGCCGATTCCTCAGATGGCCGCTAAAAATGTTGTATTTGTCTACTGCATCTAGCACAGGTCTCTCAATAGCCTTCCTCAGCAAGTCTATACTGTTGCTCAAATTTAAAGCAAATTGTTCCCTCTGCTGTTGATAGTTTAATTTTGTGCGAGAAGAATTTTCTCCTTCTAAGGTATTGGTTGAATCTGATTTCGACTGGGAAATGATCGCTCAAGTGAGTATCGTCCAATACATTCCAATTACAGAAATCTATAATTAGAGGGGAAACAAAGGCGAGGTCGATCGCTGACTCGGCTTGGCCGAGGCGAGTCAAAAAGGTACGGGATCCGCTATTTATACAAGTAAAGGATGAATCCAGAGCCAATGTGAGCAGCGTTCTGCCCTCACCGTTTGTCCGCTTACACCCCCACTCACTGTGGTGAGCATTAAAATCTCCTAGTAAAATTGTGTAGGGGAACGAAATGCAAAAATCAAAGAGAGATTTATATTGTTGGCTGGAGAGAGAGTCTTGTGGGTGTCTATATATAGATACAACAGCGAGGTCAAAAGACTCATAATGAACTACAAGAACCATGCACTCCAACTTGTCGGCAACCTGGATGCAATCATTTACGAGGATATATGGTATAGAGCGGCGAACAGCAAGGAGAAGACCACCCCGAGTCAACGAATCCCTCCTAAATACATTGAAGTCACGCAAAGACATCCGTGAGTCAGGACTCAACCAGGTCTCCGACAGGACAGGTACGTCATAATCCCTGAATAGAGTATTTGCGTGATCCATTTTATTTAACAGAGAGTGGCAATTCCACTAAAGGATACGGAGGGATTGACTTTGGGGAAGGTCAACCCGAGTCAGGTCAGGCATTTGAGGACGGGAGGATTGAGCGCTGCATTGCGCGGGCTCAAAGATTGCAGAAGCGAGCTCATAAACTCCGACACAGCGTCATAAAGGCCGAGGAGTTTAAGTGCGGGGGAGAATTTTTCCATTATAATATTCATAAGATTAAAGAGTTGGTCGTGTAATTCTGGATTGAAGCTGAGGTTAAAGTTAATACCTGATTGGGATGAGGAGGGATAAGCCGGGGGAGGAGGGGGAGGATATCTGGTCATTATGCCACTCTTCGACGAGGAAGAGGGTAACCTCCCATTTGGCGAAATGAGGAAGGAATTGTGGTCGGGGGAGGGTTTAGATGGGAAGTGTGAGGGGACTCTGGGAGTAGGACGGGGAAGGGATGGAAGAGAAGGAAAAATGTTTTTCATGGGTTTATGTGAAGGATGGAATAAGAAGGGAGACAATGCCGGAGAAGAAACATGGAGTGGGGCTGAAATTGACAATTTTTTCTTATGCGAGGAGATATTTGAGTTTGAAGCTTGGGAATATGTTCCAAGGAAGGGAGAGGAAGAAGCTGAAAAGGAGGGGGAAGAGGGAAAGGGAAGGGAAAGGAGTGGAGGGGGGTGAGCCGCTCAGGAAAGGGAATTCGTTGAAGACCGGATTGGGAATTGTGCTGGCGTTACCTTTCAATCGCCCCCTAACCAGTGATGCCAGAATGCCCTCGCCAGTGATGCCAGAATGCCCACGCCAGTGATGCCAGAATGCCCACGCTAGCAACACGCAACCATAGTGGAGGGGATGACGTACACAAGCGCAAAGCGCGTACGTGTGAGCTCGGCGCTTCGGCTAGCGTCGGATAGTAGAAGATGACAGATATACTGTTTTCTGTCTCTCTCCTTTCTACCGAGCCGGCAACGAAGACGACGGGCGACGCGGCGACACTGTTTGCTTCTCGTTTCTCGCTTCTTTTGATATGCGTTAAATATTTTTTTCAGCCTTTTCGTATGAAATATATAATACTATGTATTATATATTTATTATATATTTTATAATATATTTATATGATGTTAAGATACATATATAAATTAAAAGTTTTTTATCCACGTAGAAATGCATCTCAAATCGATGACTTAAAAGAAAGAATATTCGTGTGGAAACAACAAAAGGAAAAATCAATAAATATATAAACAATGCTAATAGGATTATGTCCGTATAAATGTATATCCTTTTTTGGTCTATAACTTTTTTTTGGGCCTCCCCCAACTAAAAAAAAATGTTTATTTATATTTCTTTCTAAACATTAAAAGTCCGTAAAAAAATTTGCAGCCCATTTGCAGGTGGAGCCGTGATTCTGAATAATTACCTTAATAAAAATGGTGCACTTTAAGCTGTCGTTAAATGTCATTTTTGCCATTACATGGATTACTATAGTCTCTTTTCCGGCTAACATTTGCCTATCGATAGCCGACAAATCAATGTTCTCTTCATTGGCATTATAGAAAATTGAAATTAATTTTTTGTTTGAGGGTTACTCTTCCCGTAGTTTATTGTATTATAACTGAAATGGAAACATATATTTTGTAACGTATTTATTGTATGTATATGTGTGCATGTGTGTGTACGTGCGTGTGCGTACATGTACGTGCGTTTGTGTCGGTGTTCGTGCACGCGCGTGTGTGTGTGAAATAATTGCCGTAATTCTTTGTTGATATCTTTGTATGATATCTTTAATAATTTTGCAATAAAGTAGTAGATGTCTTGCTTATTTTTACAAAAAATATCTTACTTTTAATATTTTTACATGTTCTATTACACTTTTTTATTATACACTTTTATTCAAATGGAATCAGTCTTTTATAAAAATGCGATTCTTTTTTATAAAAAGGAAGGAGTTATAATAACATTTTTCAAAAGAACTTTTTTATTTAGATGTTATAACAATTCTTAAAAAATACGGTTTTGCAGAAAAGTATCTACTTATGTAATTACATATCAATAAAGTTAATACTTTTTCGAGCCTTTCGTAAATGCTTAGTTCTTTTTTCGAACACATCAATAAAATACTTTGCGGACATCTGGGACAAGAGAGAGATCGCAGCATCTGCTCGATAGACAATATTCTGATAATGTGTTAGCGAATTTCTCAGAATTTCTTTATTTATTCGAATTTTACATTCATAAACGATAAGTTTTAAATGTGTAATAACGCCTTTTTTTTAAATAAAGTTAGTTGATATTTGTATCTCATTGCACTCATATAAATACCCAGACAGCACAAGGATGTCCTTAGGACGTCCAAAGGGCATCCAGGACATACATGTAGGATATCCTGAGGATATCCTATTTTAATCCTCGGATCTCCTCTGGATGTCCTGAGGAAGAATAAATGATAGCCGTACACTAGCCTCTAGAGAATCCAGGGAGATCCTGTGGAACACCTTAAGGATTTCTATAGGATATGTTAGGGATATTTTTCACACGTTAAAAAGAACAAATTCTAAAATTTAAATATAAATTAAGATTGCGTTCTGTTATTTACTGCCAATACTAAAAATCTAATACTAAAAATAGTTCACGTTCTTTAATATTTGAGGTTTTCGTGCTGTACATAAATATTTTATTTTTTCCACAAAAGATGACTGCCTTTGAGTAACCATAACTCACTCAAAATTTTATATATTTTTTAAATTCTAGTCCATTTTATGCGCAAACATCTACAGATTATAAAACTGGTCGATTCTTTTGTTTCAGATAATTTTTAGAGGCTCTGGAAATTCCACCGTCACTGATCTCACCGGGCTGCTTGATCCACCCCCTTGGCCCCTCCACAGCTCCAAATAACATGGCAATTATTTTTTTGTTCAAAAAAAACATATTTTTGTGGATACCAAAGTTTATCGTTCTATCTTTATTAGTTCCTTTCCTAAAAATTTCGAAAAATTGCCTATTTTTCAATGCTAACATAGTAGAAACCCCTTTAAGCTTTAAAATTGATACATCATACAGTTTCATACATGAGCTTTATATTTTCCAGAAATTGACTTGTCAATCTATCCAATGTTTATCCCATCACAATAAAGTGGAATGCCAATTTTTAACAGGTGCTAGAGAAGATGGAATAAAATATTTAAGATATTTTTGTCCGGCGGAATATGTGCACCTTTTTAATGGATGATTCGTTCAACAGCGCTAAATATATATAGATCGCAAATAGATCAATATTTCTTTTCAAACATATGCATATAAAAGTATGTAAAGAACACCCGATTACAGCGTTCTATTTTTTCAGAATGTATTCTGTGTTTAGTTTTCAAGAAAAGTTAACATGTTTCTCTTGTTAGAAAAAATGTTCATATAATTATAATGATAAATACTAACGAAAAGTTTCTTTGTGTTTTTTATTCACGTTTAGTTTAATTTATACATGAAACATATATTGAAATAAGTTTCATTTCGCAACAGCGCTACTTTGTTATCCGTTTCTTGCGAGTATACGCGACTTACGATTGTAAATAACAAATGAAATTTGATAATAACATATTGATAAGCATATTATGTCGAATTATCACGACAAAGCTCAGTTATTGAAGGAAAGTGGCACCTTCAATGCCTATGAACGACGTAGCAATTATAATGTCCGATGTACGATACCAGGTTCTTAAATCGACTGAGACTCTGATCAGCACGTGGTGTAAATTGCATTTGAAACTTCATGACACACATGAGACATATGCAATATGTCGCTGAAAATGTGGATAAAGTTCCGAAAAGCCCGTCTCCGATTTCGATGAAACTTTGTGAAAAGCTTCCTTTCAGATTAAAATGCAAGCCCCTAAAAGGAATTTTGGCGACTCCTACGAGAAAGTCATTTTTCAAGAGAAACTGGTAAAAAGTATAATAATTGTGATAATTATTTACATTAGCAAATATCTCGCCAATGACTTTGATCTTCACATATGTTGTAAAGGTGAGGTTGCTGATTAATATTCACTTTGTTTTCTTTGGCGGTCTCGTATAGTTTTTGAGATATTTAACGAAACAGATTTACCGAGTTATATGATTTTACATAGATTTATAACTTTCAATGGTAATTATACAGAAAAAGGGCAATCCATTTTTCGTTAAATATGTCAAAAATTATGCAAGACCGCCAAATAAGACAAAGTGAATATTAATCAGAAACCTCACCCTTACAACATATGTGAAGGTTAAGGTCATCGGCAAAGTATAAATGTAAATCCGCTAATGTAAATAATTATCGATTCAGTACCATTTCCTCTTAAAAAATGACTTTGTAGGAGTGGCCAAAATTCCTTTTAGGATCTTTCATTTCAATCTGAAAGGAAGTTTTTCACAAAGTTTCATCAAAATCGGAGACGGGCCCTTTTCGGAACTCCACCCGAAAATGTAATTACGTATTTAGAAAAAAATTTCAAGATTTTGAAGAGAATTCCAAAAGTGGATTATGTCGTTATTCCAAGTATGGAAGATAAAATCCAGCAAACTTGGGGACTACTGCATTTTTCTATTATAAGTAATACACACATTCAAGAAATAATCATAATTATGAACTATCAAGATACAATATCATCATCAGCTTTCAAAATTTTAACAACCAAAAATATGCTTTTTCTGCGTTTAAAATTAATTCTATTAAAGGGAAATGGTAATTTTTCAGAATCACGGCTCCACCTGCAACTGGGCTGCAAATTCTTTTACGGACTTTTTATGTTTAGAAAGAAATATAAATAAACATTTTTAGTTAGGGGAGGCAAAAAAAAAAGTTATAGACCTTAAAAGGGTAATTATGGTAATTATTTCGAATAAGGCTATTTCTGAATTTTGACAAATATGATCGGATCTCTCGGTAAAACTCTTTGTTGTGACTTCAACAGTGATAATCAGTTGGGGGAGCACGTCCCCCATCACCCCCTCCCCCCAAAAAACCGAAAAACCCCAAAAATTACCAAAGCAAAGCGAGGTCCACCCCACAACCCAAACCAAATTTTAGTTTTAAATAAATAATTACCCTTTTTTGGTCTATAACTTTTTTTTTGGGCCTCCCCTAACTAAAAATGGTTATTTATATTTCTTTCTAAACACAAAAAGTCCGTAAAAAAATCTGCAGCCCATTTGCAGGTGGAGCCGTGATTCTGAATAATTACCAGGGAAATTTATATAACAATATTTATATTATTAGAATTTTAGTTTCAATATTTAAAAATTTTTATTTTTGACATTCAAAAAATTTCAGAAATATAGGCTCTTATGTCATATATCTGTATATATTTATATAAAGGCACATATATATTAAAAATTATAATCATTGAATTAATTTTATTTTTGAGAAGATGAAGAAAAAGAAAAAGAAGAAGAAAACATATGTGAAGGTCAAGGTCATCGGCAAAGTATAAATGTAAATCCGCTAATGTAAATAATTATCGATTCAGTACCATTTCCTCTTAAAAAATGACTTTGTAGGAGTGGCCAAAATTCCTTTTAGGATCTTTCATTTCAATCTGAAAGGAAGTTTTTCACAAAGTTTCATCAAAATCGGAGACGGGCCCTTTTCGGAACTCCACCCGAAAATGTAATTACGTATTTAGAAAAAAATTTCAAGATTTTGAAGAGAATTCCAAAAGTGGATTATGTCGTTATTCCAAGTATGGAAGATAAAATCCAGCAAACTTGGGGACTACTGCATTTTTCTATTATAAGTAATACACACATTCAAGAAATAATCATAATTATGAACTATCAAGATACAATATCATCATCAGCTTTCAAAATTTTAACAACCAAAAATATGCTTTTTCTGCGTTTAAAATTAATTCTATTAAAGGGAAATGGTAATTTTTCAGAATCACGGCTCCACCTGCAACTGGGCTGCAAATTCTTTTACGGACTTTTTATGTTTAGAAAGAAATATAAATAAACATTTTTAGTTGGGGGAGGCCCAAAAAAAAAGTTATAGACCTTAAAAGAATAATTATGGTAATTATTTCGAATAAGGCTATTTCTGAATTTTGACAAATATGATCGGATCTCTCGGAAAAACTCTTTGTTGTGACTTCAACAGTGATAATCAGTTGGGGGAGCACGTCCTCCAT
>NW_021850644.1:43926-45059 GCF_003651465.1 Formica exsecta
ACATTCAAAAAATTTCAGAAATATAGGCTCTTATGTCATATATCTGTATATATTTATATAAAGGCACATATATATTAAAAATTATAATCATTGAATTAATTTTATTTTTGAGAAGATGAAGAAAAAGAAAAAGAAGAAGAAAAAAAAAGAAAAGAAAAAAGACACACAAACAGACTCACACATAATAGAGTTATGCAATATTACATATATATAATTACAAATAATTATATAACATATTACAGTTAACATATATTTCAAAAATTGTTACAAAAAGACTTGATATTTCTTCTTTATCCAAATTTAACAAATTTAATCTATTCATATGCTTGAAATTGTGCTTTGTCGATATTTGAACTTTCTTTCTCTAATGTACATATATACGTATTTAAATTAAATATATACATATTATGCAAATTATGTATCCGGGAGTCGACCTCGACGAGATCGCCCGAAACTGAGATACGCTCAGACTTGAGGGAGAAGCGAGCGTAACGCAAATCCGAAGATTCGCTGGAGGAACGGGTTTAGAGAATAAACTCATGTGATCTTGATGTATGCATGCTGAGTGAAGCGAGGGGGGGATTTAAGGCGGCAGGAGGCACGAACCAAGCATCCATATCTTCCGTGGCAGCGGCACTGTCGTATCTGTGTACGGCGTTTACATACTTCCTCAGCCCGACAAATAATTGAGATCTGTAAGTGAGATATACCAAAAGCTTTCATAACACATAAAGGAAATTGAGGAACAACGCTTCTCGGCACACAGCGTGTCTGTGTAGGGCGTTTACACGCTTCCTTAGCCCGACAAATAATTGTTAGAAAACAACATTTGCGGGTCTGAAAAAATATGCGAGGTACAAGTGGCTGAA
The DNA here is from genome assembly GCF_003651465.1 of Formica exsecta. Lineage (NCBI taxonomy): Eukaryota > Metazoa > Arthropoda > Insecta > Hymenoptera > Formicidae > Formica > Formica exsecta. Next base: position 44,796 of record NW_021850644.1, read on the forward strand.
TCGGGAATCGAACCCGAGTCTTTCGCTTTCCGGGCAACTGCTCTTACCACTGAGCTATTCAGACCTCATAACTTACGCCACTTTGACACAGTTCATACGACTCCAGAGCGATGTTGGAATCTCGTTCAATGGATGCAGTGCCGACTGCCACGGAGAGACGACACCTCCCGCACGTCTCCAGAGCGATCCAATCGTATTAAACGATTGAAAATTGGCCCCCGTAACCGCGCAGCGATGAGTCTTGACTCGTCATCAGTATGCGTC
>NW_021850645.1:0-362 GCF_003651465.1 Formica exsecta
AGTCGTTCCGAAAGAAGGAAACTTGCGTATGTAGCGATCTTAGCTCTGTGGCCACGAAGCGTTGTGCCTCTATTTCCTTGACGTGTTATGAAAATTGTCGGCATATCTCGCTTACAGGCACGTCACTAAGTCGTTCCGAACGAAGGAAACTTGCGTGCGATTCCATCTTAGCTCTGTGTACCGAGAAGCGTTGTTCTTCAATTTCCTTGATGTGTTATGAAAATTTTCGGTATATCTCTCTTACAGGTACGTAACTAAGCCGTTCCGAACGAAGGAAACTTGCGCACAATGCGATCTTAGCACAGTGTGTCGAGAAACGTTGTTCCTCTATTTCCATGATGTTTTATGAAATTTTGCGGCAA
>NW_021850646.1:0-228 GCF_003651465.1 Formica exsecta
CAAAAATCGAGCGACACGACACATGGTCTTGTCGCTAAACGATCCTCTCCCGTGAAACCAAGGAGTGATAATAAAAAGACCCATCGCTAACGAGCGGCGGGCAGTCTTTATCATTAATTATCGTTACGCGGGCAGTCAATAACGCTTATTACGGAAAACTATTAAATTAACGCCACGCAGTCTGCAGAAAGAAATACGAAAGATCGAGAAGTGAGTCTCGCGACCGAA
>NW_021850647.1:0-328 GCF_003651465.1 Formica exsecta
CAATATGAAGAAAAATTATATGAATAAAAATTTATGTTATAAAATATTAATTTATTTTACTATTTCCAATACTAAGAACAATTATATTTAATAAATCGCAATATAATTAAAGTAACAGAGCATATAGCTAATTAAAAACAATTTATAAAAAAAATAAAAATTAAAAAGTTATATAAAAAATTAAAAATTAAAATCTTATGCAAAAATTACAAATTAATACAAAATTTAAAAATTTAAAAAATTTTACTTGAAAATCTTGGCGCTACTAAACAATATGCTAATAATATTAACGTACTCCGGACATTTATATTGTAGTTATTGATGTAAT
>NW_021850648.1:0-588 GCF_003651465.1 Formica exsecta
GGAATTGGGGTGTATATATCAAAAGAGGGATGAAGATGTAATTACCTATGCAAATAGAGTAAAAATTCTCGGGAAACAAATTCTAGAAGCATATAGAAGTTCGGGAAACGTGTTATCTGACCAAAATATTAAAGCGTCATTGGAAAAAGACATGTGCAAGTGTTTTATTAGAGGACTAAAACCAACAATTGAGCAACGAGTTGCGAGAAACTTATTAGATATACAAGAAACTGTAGCCGATGCTTTAAGGATAAAGAGAGAGCTCCGAGAAATGACAGATTTACGACAGGGAACAGATAGCGTTTCAGATAGACAGAGACCTAACAGCCTAAAGAAAATCTGTCGAATCTGTTATAAGGAAGGGCACGTGGGTAACAACTGCAGGAAATATTTACAAACGTCTCAGCAAGTTAACAACCAGATTGATTTAGGAACCGCGATTCTAGTCTGTCAAATTTATAAAAAACGTGGGCATGGAGCAGAAAAATTTCGCTTCCGTGATCCACAACTTTGCCGACCAGTAAACGTAGTTCAAGGCCGGGTATATTGCTAAAGATTGTCGATCAAGAATAAATCAGCAAATGGAAT
>NW_021850649.1:0-1085 GCF_003651465.1 Formica exsecta
CATGCGAGAATGTCCGAAGCTAGGGAAAATTCCGTGCGTGCTGAAGTTAAAGTAGGAGAGAATTTGGTCTCAAACGCGAGATTGCCAAAGGGTGGTTGGCTTAAAAATCCATTCGAGGAGTTAAAATATTCGGGGAGGAACGATCCAAAAAACCCGATCAAATTTATTAAAAAATTTGAGAGAATTGCCGCGTACGAGGAAGTAGGTTACGAAGAGCAATTATACTATTTCGGTAGTTGCCTGAGGGGCACGGCATCGAATTGGTTCGAGATTAGAGAACCGGAAAATATTAACGAGGCAATATACGCGTTTAAAGAGTATTTTTGGGGCGAGGAACAACAGGCGCGATTCCGCGAGGAAATATACGCGGGATTTTACAGATGCGACGGAAGCGCGACGATGAGCGAGTACGCGTTAAATTTGGCGAAACAAGCGAAATACTTGGAACCACCGATGTCCGAGCATGAGATAATTCGGTGCGTGAAAAGGCATTTCGGGCCAAATATAGCGCGTGAAATTCGGCCGACGACCGTAAAAAATGTCGAAGAATTTATTACGTTGCTTGACGAAATAGAGTACGAGCAAAAACGCGAAGCCAAAACGTATACTTTAAACAATAACGCGAAGAGACAAAATTTAAGCGTTAAAAGTAATACGCAACGAGAGACCGTTGGAAAAACGTCGAATACGCAGTCAAGATACCGATACGGATCGGATTACAATCGCGGTGACGCGAGTTCGAGCGCGAGATACCTGACAAAGGCGCGCGACGTAGACGGATCGGATTACAATCGAGATAACGCGAGGCGAGCGTCGAAGTCGTACGACGCAAGAGATGACGCAAGAGCCGACAAGTTTGAACCGGTGAATAAATACCGGGATTATAAGAGATATTACAACGCGGAAAGAGATAAGAATAATACCGCGATATCTCAACAATTACCGAACAACGACGCGCTAGTGAATAAAGGGGAGATTAACGCGCGCAACATAAATACGCAAAAACGCGAATTTAACAAAGCGGCTAAACAGACCGATGGTTACGCGTATACGAGAAATATCGCGTCAATTAGGAACGAGGAGGA
>NW_021850650.1:0-217 GCF_003651465.1 Formica exsecta
CCATTTTCGCGCGATCGGGCTATACGCGCGATCGGGAATGTCCGCCAGACCGCATCGCGGTTTGCACATAAGACGAAGCGTATCAGGGTTTAACGCACCATTTCCTGATAATTAATAGTATTCCTGAAACAGCGACAGCGTAATATATTATATATGTTATAGTAATATATAGATATATTATATAATATATTAATTTGTCTATTAGTAATATATTATC
>NW_021850651.1:0-210 GCF_003651465.1 Formica exsecta
CGCTTCACATATTGGCCCGAAAAGGGCAACTATCTCCGAGCACTGTGCTACATTGTAAAGCAAGATTCACCCTGCCTACCGGCGGGGTGGGTGCGGGAAGGGGCCGAAGGCCCCCTTTGCACTCCCCCGTGTGTGTGTGTGTGTGTGTGTGTGCGCGCGCGCGCTTGCTTCCTGTCTATGCGTGTACTTTGGTATATTTCAAACTTTTTT
>NW_021850652.1:0-215 GCF_003651465.1 Formica exsecta
CGCGGTTATGCCCGCAGGATCCTTCGGGATTCCCCGGAGCCCTCCATCCCTATTTCCCCCCGATGCGGGGGGGAGATGGGGATGGACGTGGAAGAGGAGATGGGCGCGGGGGGCATTCGAGGCCCCCCTCGTTGGCCCAGGTGGAGGCCCTATTGGCCGAGGGCCTAAGGGAAATGGAGACACGCCTCATGTCTGCGCTTGAGCGGATTGTGGGC
>NW_021850653.1:0-10473 GCF_003651465.1 Formica exsecta
GAAATATGCGAATTTTATATATATATATATAGTATATATATAGGAGGAAGATATATACATATAAAAAAGATAGAGAAATATATTTAAAAATTTGTATTTTTTGTTTTCCTATTATTCCCTTCTTTTTTCAAGATTTTATCGAATCTAACATACCAAGAGAAAAATAATATTGTTTGCAATACTATCAAGTTAACGATCATTGAAACTTTCAAAGTGTGTCTTGCATGTAATACGATTCCCATATATCATATATAGATTTCCAATTATTTGCTGAATAGGTAACCGGATGTGATCGCGAACGTAGGAAATTCGATTACACGCGTCGCGTCGATAAATTCTTGAGTTCTAAATAAAGACGGAGCTAAATAAATAATTTCGTTTCGCGATTCGATGAATTATACGATTATTTCATGGTATCGGTCGATCGAAAATAAAGTTTATGGAGGTACAGCAGCCTCCGGGGGAGAGGAAGGGAGATAATCGCGACAGCACGAGAAATTCCTCATTGAATAATGTCGCGCGTATACGATGATCATTGCAGAAATGCTCGGACTACAAGGCCTCGAAAGTGAAGACTTTCGTGAGGACCGAACCGCCAGATACGCAGGTGACCAAGTCGGTGATCGCTCTGCTGCTGCACTACGGATGGAACAAATTCACGATCGTGACCGAGCGAGCCTGGTCGACGGTCGCCCGTTCGTTGCAAGAACAGGCGACCAAGAACAATCTCACCGTGAACCATTACAAGACCGTCGAGGATCGGCACACGTGCTGCGAGGAGAGGCTGCCTTGCTGCCAAGTCAGCGTATGGTTCCAACTCATACAGGAGACCAAAAATATGACCCGCAGTCAGTTCACATTTCCTTAAATTTTGCCCAGTTAGCTCGCAAGACACGATCGCGCTGAGCTCTTTCAGTGCGATTGTGATCTGAGAATTTTATAATTATGATTTTAATGATTCGGCAATTGTTGAGAGCCGGTATTGATTTCATTGATTTCTAGTTAAAAGTAGCACGCTTTTCTATTTTCTTTATTCTAATTAATTTATGTATGATAATATATTCTCTCTACTATTTATATATAAAAGATAATTTATGAATGATTAAACTTTTTTTTGTGCACTTTTATAAGATGTCAAATTTTGAACAAAAGTATTAAGTTTTCGTTTATATCAAGTTTATATGAATTATCATAATCTTATTCATTCTATTCAACGCAAAATGTTGTTATATTTATTACTCCAGTTTACATCTTCCTCGGCACGCCAATGTCACTAATAGATATGATGAATTCGATGCAAGGCCAAAGGTTGCTGGACGACGGACAATACATGGTAATACACGTGGACATGATGATGTATTCGCAACGCGAAGCACAAAAATATTTATGGAGTGAGTAAATCTAAACTTTATTGAATGTTAAACCAACCTTATCAAATGTTACGTTTATATTGCAAACAGTAACATCGATAAAACGATTGCGTAATCGTCTGAATCCTATGCTATTTATAGCATAATTGTCTGTGTGTATGTGAAACTAACTTTAATAAATTCAAGATTGAATTACTATTTGCCTCCATATTTCTCTTAACAATTAAATAAGATTTAATATTTTTAAATCTTACATCATGCAACTGTAATATACAACTGCTTAATTCTTGTGTGATTTTACAATACTAATAATTCACCATTATTTGCGCAGAACCGGAACATTTTGATACTCTAAAAAACTGCCTCGAGCCCAAGGACTTTTTGAAAAGGGCACGCTCGCTGATGGTCGTCGTATCAACACCACCAACACAGAATTACGAGGAATTCACTAAAAAGGTTCGGCAGTACAGTAACAAGGAGCCTTTCAATTTCGTAATTCCCCAGCTTCTGAGAAAGTATGAAAAGGTATTTTTAGATGCTAGCTCAACCGTAAACGCTCGTACCGCATAATCTTTGTTACACGTTTAATCTCCTGGTTTCAGTATGTGTCCATTTACGCGGCGTATCTCTACGATTCTCTCAAGCTGTACGCGAGAGCCTTGGATCAACTGATACGAGATCTACCGGATCAATCTGTCGAGGATCTCGCTAAAAATGGCACTCTTATAATTGAGACGATTATCAAAAATCATACATATCAAAGTAAGTACGTATAGTAATAATATCAGATAGATGTAATCTGTATCGATAGGATAATCTCGAGTGGTTCTTACGAACATTCGAGATCATCTAATACTAGATATACCAATGATAAAACAAATAGAAATAGCAATAAAGATCTCGGAAATGAATCGATATAGTTTTTGAGTTGGATTTCTTTTTTTGCTTTTCTAAACTGACGAAAATTAATGTCTAAACATTGTCTTACGAAAATCATTCTTTTTGCTAGGTGTGAGCGGGGCGACCATCAAGCTGGATAAATTTGGAGACTCGGAGGGAAATTTTTCGGTGCTTGCTCTGAAGAAAATTCCGTTCCGTCGTGACAACTTCTCCTGCGACTATCAAATGTCGCCCGTTGGCCAGTTTCTGCAGGGTGAAACTCTAGTGAGTGAGTTGTTTGTAGTATTTCGAGAAACATTTTTCATGACAGGTCGAGAATGGGAAAATAACACGTCTTGTTCCGCATTTAAATCGTTGTATCACGAAACTTGAACATGGCACAATGACTTGTCGAATGTACACGATATAATTGCTTGATACAGATGTACAAACCGTGGGGTGCCATGGAGTGGCCTAGTAAAACTAAGCCGGAAGCAGAACCTGGTTGCGGTTTTCTCAATGAACATTGTCCGAAAGACGACACACATCTCCGCAGTATCATTGTCGCCGTGGGGCTGGCCATCGTGCTATTCTGCGCTGCAGTAATGACTGTGAGTATATACCGAAGATGGAAAATAGAACAGGAAATAGAAGGATTGCTTTGGAAAATTGATCTGAGCGAGATACACGGCTATCCTCATCTCGATAACATGATGTCCTCCCCTAGTAAGGTGAGTAGATTATCGTATTAAGATAGATTTGGCAAAGTGCTTATTCATACGTGGATACATTTTTGATGCACGAATATACACGGTAAATTAACTTTTCGATTACAGTTAAGTTTAGTTAGTGCAATGTCCTATGAGTCGAGATGCGGCGGCCAAGTGTTTGCGCAAACTGGGCATTACCACGGTGTAGTGGTACGGATAAAGGAGCTGAAATTCTCGAAGAAAAAAGATATTTCACGGGACGTTATGAAGGAGATGCGCGTTCTCCGTGAACTTAGACATGGTAATCTCAACACTTTCTACGGAGCGTGCGTGGAACCGATGAGGATATTATTATTTACCGACTATTGTGCCAAAGGAAGTCTTTATGTACGTTATAGCGTAATCACGGTGATATGCTTTTATTCATAGTACAATGTACAACAATATTTATAAGTGCATTCACTTTTAAAAATTTAAACAGTAAGGTGATGAGATATTTGTGCTTATATAAACGTATATCATATCCTTTTTCAGGATATCATTGAAAACGAAGATATAAAATTAGATGATATGTTCATTGCATCGTTAGTTCACGATCTCATTAAGGTAGGTTCTCCTTAACACAAGAGAAATCAAACTATGATATCGTAAGATGATTTTAGAAGTGTCTTTTATTATTCTATTAAATAGGGTATGCTGTATATTCATGAGTCATCTCTACTAGTCTGTCATGGTAATCTAAAGTCTTCCAATTGTGTCGTGACTTCACGCTGGGTGCTTAAAGTCTGCGATTTTGGTCTTCATGATATGCGTCATTGTGCCGAATCTGATAGCATCGGTGAACATCAGTATTATCGAAGTATGCGGATATTTTTATTTTCACGTCAAATATCATATTTCATCTTATTTTAATCGAGTGTTTCATCCCGTTTCAGGCTTGTTTTGGAAAGCGCCCGAGCTGCTAAGAAACCCGCATGCTTCGATTAGAGGCACTCGAGAAGGAGATATTTATTCTTTTGCCATTATTCTATACGAAATGCTCGGACGGAAAGGACCGTATGGAAATATAAATCTGGAACCCAAAGGTAATCATAATAATACAAAGAAATAATATATATCTAAAAGGAGAGTATTGAGCATTATTTGATTAAAAAAACCACGACGAAAAATAAATAAGACTATTTCGATAACTTGACAGAAATCATAGATCGAGTGAAAAAGTTCCCGGAAGATGGTGAACCACCGTTCAGGCCTAACTTAAACATACTCTCCGAGTCGAAAGCAAATTGCGCCGATTATGTCGTTGGTACTATTATGGATTGTTGGGCGGAAAGTCCGGAACTTAGACCAGATTTCAAAATGATAAGGACCAGATTAAAGAAGATGAAAGGTGGATGTAGTCGAAATATAATGGATCAAATGATGAATATGATGGAGAAATATGCGAGCAATCTCGAAGATCTAGTCACCGAACGTACGGGACTTCTTTTGGATGAAAAAAAGAAAACCGAGGATTTACTTCACAGAATGTTACCTAAGTGAGTAAACTGGCATGTTCGTCACCGAAATCTACATAGCATGAAAATAAAATTTCCGCGGGGAAAGTATGCGCGCAAATGTGTACATTTACAAAATATTGCTTATTTTAGGCCAGTTGCAAATTGTTTAACAAACGGTATTGGAGTAGAACCGGAAGCCTTCGATTTGGTTACGATATATTTCAGCGACATCGTCGGTTTCACGGCGATGTCAGCAGAAAGCACACCATTTCAGGTAATTTATTTTCACACATACATCAGTCTCATAATTAATAAACCTAAAATCACTTTTACTTATGTAATTTGATTATACCGATAGGTTGTAAATTTCTTGAATGATCTGTATACATTGTTCGACCGTATAATCAGAGGATACGAAGTGTACAAGGTAGAAACGATCGGGGATGCTTACATGGTCGTAAGTAGCATTTTTAGAAATAATCAATTAATTATGAGAAACAAAATTATTTCTTAGTGCTCGATACTCTTCAATCATTCAGGTTTCCGGTCTTCCAATCAGAAATGGAGATCAGCATGCTGGACAGATAGCATCGATGTCGCTGGAATTACTTAACGCTGTCAAACATCACACGATACCTCATCGGCCTCAAGAAACTCTCAAGCTACGTATCGGCATTCATACCGGTAAGAGATATTAAGCATGTAATATATATATGCATATATATATTATGATCGATAATAATATGAAAATAAAATTATAGGTCCTGTGGTAGCGGGCGTTGTCGGTTTGACAATGCCTAGATATTGTTTGTTCGGAGACACTGTCAATACCGCATCTCGTATGGAATCTACCGGAGAACCATTACGAATACATATAAGTAAGCAATGCAAAGAGGCGCTAGATAAGATCGGAGGTTATAAGATCGAAGAGCGCGGCTTCGTTGAAATGAAAGGAAAAGGAACGGTGAAGACGTATTGGCTCACGGGGGCTACAGTGACACACAGAAAAAATATAGAGGTTTGTGAATAAAAATTTGCAGAGTATATATGAGATCATATTACAAAAGCATAAAATTGTATAATAAAGATGTGTTGATAAATAAGAGATGAGTTTGATAAATATAGATCTTTTCTTAATAAACTCTTAAATTTCAATTAATTTTAGTTTTATGTTAAATGTATGTGAAATTAACAAATTAAAAATATAATACATATTATTTATTTATGTACTTGAAGACTAATGTGCAAACTTTTTAATGTTAAATAATTGTGTAATTTACATCTGTACATCGAAATCATCATCAAGGAAAAAATACACATCAAACTCATTTTTATTGTTCATTTCCTTTCTCTTGAAAAAATTGGATTTTTATGTCTTCACAGAACTTTAACGAGGACGAAAATCTTCCACTGCTGTTCTGCAGACCACGAAAAAGCCCAAAATTAAATCCGGACTCACGATACGCATCACTGTTAGATGGATTAGGTGCTGGAAGTCGCAGGCAATCAAATGTACCGTATCCAATGGCTGATGATTCGTCTTCCCAGTGTGGTGGATCCAGTCCAGTTCCGCGACTATTACATGCTCGCAAACTCGAGAAATCCCCCCTCCCTTTAACTGAAAGTGTCTCGAAGACCACACTAGACAATATTTCATTTCAGGAAGAAAGTGCGCAGAGACATTTCAATATCAAATCAGTCGACGATCTGTTCATAAACACGGGGCCGAAATTTAGAAAAAATGCACGTGCCCTGTCTACCATCGCATCCTCATCGTCAAGCGACTATCCATCTCAAACTGTCATACGCGAATCTCGCTCGTTGGACCCGATTCCCACTGATATATATAACAAACGTTTCGAATCGCCAAACTTTTGGAAGGAAAATGAATGCACGCAGACAGATTCGAAAATGGACATTTCAGAGAAAATGTTGAACAATAATTATCCTAATGGCAATGTGATAATGATGCCTCATACCGATAACTCACCGAATGAAGCAGATCCGTTGTTAGGTGACGATAGTGAAGGCAAAAACGAAATACGAGAGAAGCGTTCGCGCTCGCTAGATCAGGTGGTATCTGCATCTAGCATGGAAAGTGTACCTGATAAAAAGTCTTCCGCGCGAAAATTGTTAGAAATTCCACCTGTTTCAACCATCATCCAGATGTTCAATGGTAACGGATTGCGGAACAGCAACCACTCTTTAAGGAGAGGAATAATACCAGGGTACGATAAGCAAAACGAACGCGAAAGTGTGGTCTAGTATATACATTCGACAAATATATTTTTTTAAGTACGACAAACTCGATAGCAAAGAATAAAATCATGTGTAAAAACTGTGCGCTACCAGATGCATAACCATGTGAAACATATTACGTTTACGAGTCAGAAGCATGATTTATTGTTGCCATCTTTTTTTTTCTTTTTTCTAGCTTAGTTATGTGCAATTTATGTATATGAAAGTTACCGACATACGCGTTGTATATTTTTAATATTTAGATATTTTATAACTTGTGTGCATTAAAACGTGTGCATCGAAACGATGCAGAAAACAACTTTTACATGATTTTTACAGGATCTCTCCTGTTCTCTTCTCTTTATTAAGATTTTTAATTTGAATTTTGTAACGAAAACAGTAAACTCTATTTTATAAAAATCATGACCAAAGTACACCACGGACATTTAGATCATCCAACAATTCATCTCGTTTAATAATACGAAAAAGGAATTAGGATGGCATTGCATATAATCGATGTCAGAATGGTTAAAAGAAGCTTTTTATTTTATAGGTAATTTCTAGTTTTATGTGAAAAAAATAAAAAGATAAGAAATTACGCACACCCACACACAAAAGATAATTATTCAAATTATATATAATAATTAAATCTGTAGAAGATTATCTAACAAACGAAAAGTTTCTCAACCATTCCAATGTCGACTGTATATACACGCGCGCATAATCAAATATGGAGTATGGATGTGTAAGTGAGACGTGTGTATATAATACATATATTAGCATATATGTATATCTATAGTATATATAAGTCTATACTTGTTCAATTAATTGAAGGAAGCAAATTGTCCGTATGGCTGTGAGAAATAAACTAGATTATACCTAAGGTGCTTAGTAATATATCATGTTGTCAAATGTATATAACTAAAAAAATAATATATCAATGTAAAAATAAAATGTAAATTAAAAGAATTATTACCTTCTATATGAGTCAATTAAAGATTCAACTTCTCAAGTTATTGACAATTTTTCACACACACTAATATGCTGTTAACTTTCATTTCACAGATAATTACAACATAAAATGTCTATCTGTCCAAGTCAGAGATGAAATCTTTATATATTTACATGTTATATATACATAAATTATTGCAATCGCATATTTCTATAATGCAATCATAAAGATGCATTTTACGAATTAATGGCAGAGTAAATTAATCTTGACCCCTAAGAAATTTTGACATGAAATCAGTTGGTTTCTTTTCCCATGTTTCCTTCCAATAATACATAAGTGATCCCTTAGGTTTCCAAACATTAGCTACTTCTTGCAGTTCCATTTGACCCTGTTCAGATAATAATTTTATATTTAATGTGATAACTATAAAATTTAATTATTAATACACAGATATAACAATCTAATATTCAATTAAATTTTTCAGATGTATGGCATAGTTACAGAGGGAAAAAGAGAATCTTGATTTCAATATAATATATGTATACATTATAATTATTGTATAAAAATAATTATTGTAATATATAAAATTACTAATTGCTAACATTTATTTGTAAAGATTCTCATATTTGACTTATATTCTTACCCTTATAATAAGCCGATCTATAATCCTTAAGTCAGTCACATGAGCATGACGTTTGAACTCTTCACGTATCTTTTTCTTACATTCCGCTTCACTCTTGGGAATATCGTAGCTTAGCACTATAAGAAAAGAAAAAAACTAACACATAGAAGTGTAAAATTCTAGAATCAAATATCAATAGAAAGTAAAAGGCATTATAGAGAGTAAAAGGTTTTACAAAATGATAAAAATAATTAACAAAAAGAGATGACAAGTTACATTATAAGATAGCGCATAATATTATATGTAATGAAACAAATGCATTTATAGAATATTGTAGATGCTATTATCAAGATAAATGAATACAGATATTATTAAAGATAAATACCTTTAAATATATGTATCATATAGGTTAAGTACACGATAAAAGAGCAAAAGCTTACACAACATACAACTATAAAAATTACGCACACGAGGTTGGCACCTGACGAATCCATGCTTTATACAACTTAAGCACTTTTCCACGTGCATCTTCTCTGTTAACGGATAAAATTGGTTTCACTTGACGAACAGCAGCCGAAGTTTGAGATGCCATTTTTATCAATTTTGATTGACTAACCTGGACCAAGCACCAAGTTATACCAGAGTACGATTACGTAGATTGTGGTTATAATCGTAATATATACTAGGAAAAAAATTAAGAAAATTTATTTCATTTTACATGCGTCGTATAATATACATAAAAATACTTCAATTATAATTTATTGTTACTGTCCGTATTATATATCAGAATAACAAAACATCACGCGCAGCTAATATTTGTATCAACGCTAGATAACGTCTCACAATCAGCTGTTGCTTCAAACTGTTTTACCCACACTAGCTTGGTTGCAAGTTACAATATATTACGCGATATTGCCAATTATTGCAGATTACTCCAATCCGTCAGAAAAACCGGTCGGATTTGTTGTTCATTTCAGAAGAATTATTTATTTAATTGTAAGTATTAATATTGTCAAAAAAGTTGTATTTTACTCTGTACATAAAATATTTTCTTTACATAAAGCATGAAATTCTTTGCATTTTATACACAGCTGTAAAAGCTTAAAAATAATTCCAACATATCTTATATATATAAATGTTGATAAAAGAATTTTTATTTAATCAATATATAGTAAATTATATTTGTAACACATGTAACTATATCATATATCTATATGTATATTTTTTTTTTTTTAACATATGGCCATATATTTTTTTTATGTATGTGTCATCATATTTAATATATCACTTGTGTAGAATACTTATTTTATTTACAGAAAGATGGTTGTGCGGCAATATCAAGAGGAACTTAAATATCTGGAAAAAATAGATGAATGTTGTTGGAGAATCAAAAAAGGCTTTCAACCTAATATGAATGTAATCTTTTTTTTTCTATTGCATATAATAAAAAACATAGCTGCAAGATAAACAGATTGACAGATATAGATATCAATATTTTGTAAAACTTAATGTTGATTATATTTATATGTATTTTATCTTATTATAATCAGAGCAAATTATAATTCAAGGTTGAAGGAGTGTTTTACGTGAACAATACATTGGAACGTTTAATGTTTGATGAGTTGCGCAATGCATGTCGACCAGGTGCAATTGGAGGTTTCCTTCCTGGAATGAAACAGATTGCTAATGTTGCAGCTCTGCCTGGTATTGTATGGAGATCTATTGGATTACCAGATGTACACTCTGGATATGGCTTTGCTATTGGTACAGTATACTATTTTACATTTAAACATTTATAATTTGGAGCGATTCTCAATGTAGCAATAATAAATAAAATAACCAAATGATAATGTTGAATGGATATTATTGCATCTAGGTAATATGGCAGCATTTGACATGGATGATCCAAAATCGATTGTATCACCTGGTGGTGTTGGTTTTGATATAAATTGTGGTGTTCGTCTATTGCGAACAAATTTATTTGAGAGAGACATCCTACCAGTAAAAGTAAATCTGATATTCTTTATTTACAACAATTTATTTTTACTTTGTGCATTGTAAAGTAGTAGTGTAATGTATATATGTAATATTGAATGCATGTATGTATGTATGTATATATGTATGTATGTATGTATGTATATAAGTATGTATGTGTAAGTATGTATGTATATATTGCATATTAATAAAGATTCACAAATAATAT
>NW_021850653.1:10549-16874 GCF_003651465.1 Formica exsecta
AAGTCGAACATAGCCAAATGAAATATATATATATATATATATATATATATATATATATAAAATATTGCATGTAACAATATAAAAAATTTTCTTCTAGGAACAACTTGCGCAAAGCATGTTTGATCACATTCCAGTTGGTGTTGGATCTAAAGGAATTATACCAATGAATGCACGAGATTTAGAGGAGGCATTAGAAATGGGAATGGATTGGTCTTTGAGGGAAGGTGAGAGAAAAAATATTACAATGAAATTAAATAATATTAAACAAATTACTGATACAAAATATCATTAGGTTACATTTGGGCTGAAGATAAGGAACACTGCGAAGAATATGGAAGAATGCTTAATGCTGATCCATCAAAAGTATCAATGAGAGCTAAGAAACGTGGACTTCCTCAAGTATTGTATTTAACAGATACTTAAAAGATTATATTGTTTTTGAATATGTGTATATATATTACAATTATATCTTATGTTAGTTAGGTACATTAGGAGCTGGAAATCATTATGCAGAGATTCAGGTGGTAGATGAAATATATGATAAGTGGGCTGCATGTAAAATGGGTATCGAAGAAAAAGGCCAAATTTGTGTTATGATTCATTCAGGAAGCAGAGGATTTGGTCATCAAGTTGCTACAGGTTATTTTTTTACTTTTTCTATTAATTTATTTCTAGTTATATAAATTGCACATTTCTCGTTTCATATTATATAAAAGACTTGATATTTAGGAACTATCGCAAAAATTATATTATATTTTGTACATAGTAAAATAACATTTCAGATGCACTTGTGCAAATGGAAAAGGCTATGAAGCGAGATAACATAGAAACCAATGATAGGCAGCTAGCATGTGCTCATATTAAATCTCAAGAAGGCCAAGATTACTTAAAGGCGATGGCAGCTGCTGCTAATTTTGCTTGGGTTAACAGGAGTTCTATGACATTTCTTACTCGACAGGTACCAAAAAGATATCTATATGAAAATATTATCTAATAAAGAATTGCGAAATAGTATATAGTATGTTGTTTACAGGCATTTGCAAAACAATTCAACTCATCTCCTGATGACTTAGATATGCATGTTATTTATGATGTTTCTCACAATATTGCCAAAATAGAAGAACATATGGTTGATGGAAAACAAAAGACACTTTTAGTTCATAGAAAGGTAAATAATTATATAGTTACAATTGAATGATGACTTAATTTTGGTGCAGATGCAACAATAATGTAAACTGTTAAAATATAACATGATACTAATTTGTTGTTATATACTTGATAAATAAATATTCTGCTTGAAGGGATCAACAAGAGCGTTTCCACCACATCATCCTTTGATTCCTGTGGATTATCAGTTGACAGGCCAACCAGTTTTAATTGGTGGTACTATGGGGACCTGTAGTTACGTTCTAACTGGTACAGAACAGGGTATGAAAGAAACATTTGGATCAACGTGTCATGGTGCTGTAAGTACACACAGATTATATATCAATTTTTATTATGTTATTTTTATTAATCTGATTTTAATTTTATAAATATATATTATAGAAAACAATAATATGTGTGAAAAAACTGTTTTTATACAAAAAATATATATATTTTTACAGGGTCGTGCTCTTTCAAGAGCAAAATCACGTAGAAATTTAGATTATAAGCAAGTTCTGGAAAAATTGGAAGAGTTAGGCATATCGATTCGAGTTGCTTCACCGAAATTGGTTATGGAAGAAGCGCCGGAATCCTATAAAAATGTAACAGACGTTGTTAATACTTGCCACACAGCTGGAATCTCCAAGAAATGCATTAAGCTTCGACCAATTGCAGTCATTAAAGGATAATACACAAGAGAAAATATATTTTGATTGCTCTTTGGTCGATGACCAAATATTGCAGATATGTTTGCCAAGTGATATTTATTAAAGTTACGCGCGAATATATTAGGTAATTAATCTCACATTTTTTTTGCATGAAAATATTTGTATAATATTACATTTTTTGTATTAATTGTACAAAATACTATATTGTCACGCGGTAAAGTCATATAAACGTTAACATCACATTCTCTTTTTTTATCTGAAATAATATGGCTACACATACACATAATAATGTAGATTTACTGTGTAAAATGTATATCTAATGATCATTAAGATACATCTTTTTTATATATGGGTTACGAACGCAAAAAATTGTAATGAAATAAACCCAACATCACATTTATATAAATTATTGCATGTCATATATTTGTCATATAATAAGGTGGAAATAAAAGTATCATTAAAATTTTTAAAAATATTTCGTTAGCTTTTATTAGATAAAATGTACAATTATATCTATTTTCGCGATAAGAAAGCTATATTAGACTAATTCGTTGACTTTACACAGTAATTAAATTCGCAGTATTACATTAAACAAATCCTCCACGGACTAGAGAGAATAATACAGGAAAGATATATGAAGAAGAAAGGGGGAATAAGTTTTTTTTTTTTTAAATTGCAAATAGATAATGGAAGCAAACCATCACCATAAATAGTATATAAAATGTATATAAAATGACTCTATATAACAGTGATCTATTGTTTGAACCCTTAAAAAGAGAATATAAAGAGATGAAATAATAGTCTTTGGAGGAGTTGTATATAGAAATACAAAACCGACCAATAGGACGAATGGTCTGAGATGCATTCCATGAGGAGAAAGAGAAAATATTATAGAATTTATATTATTTATATAAAATATTAATTACTCTAAGAGACTTTTCTTATGATAAGTGATAATCAGGAGATGGTTCAGCTACAGATTCAGTAGTGAACAAGGGATTTGGGAACTCTGGTGGGTGTGGCAGTGGTCCAGCAGTCTTTGGCTGACGTCGATACGCCATAAGCCAGCATGACACAGCGATAGCTACGGCAACCAGTGCCAAAAGCGCCGTAATTATCAACGCTATGATAAAGCCGACCATAGAAACACAGATATCTTCTACTCTTTGTGCTGAAGGAGCTGAAAAAGATGGCAAAAAGGAAAGAAAACGATATTACTTCATTCTAATGCTATGCATCTAATCGTTGTAAATTCTCTACATATTTTGTACGCATTACCTTCAGCTGGATCTGCTGTATACCTCTCCTCTCTCCTTTCCAGAGTGAATATCAAATTTGATTGAATAGTTATCTCTTCACGAAGTTGACCTTCGAATCCATCGGATATACTTAAAGACGTGTCATTGATTTCGGAATCAACGTCTCTACGACGACGGCCGAAGGCGTTGTAACCGCGACAGTTCACCTACATTGGATGGAAAAGAGATCGATTTTTCATTATTTGGATATTGTTTTCCAGCTCGTACACTTGAAATGATGACTTGCAATTGAATTATAAATTCGCGAGTGCGAATACTTACAGGCTGACAACGTCCAAAGCACACGCGTATATTGCACTGGAATCTTATATTGTCGCTACTGGGAAACTTGAATGCGTTAAAACTAGCCATTAATGATTGAGTATCAGGATTTTGCTCCCACTCGCCGAATATCGTAGGATCCGTCGCGCAACCGTTCTCATCCGTTACGATGTACTCGTTCTCCAAATTATCCTCCATAGTTTTAGCGACACAATTTCGCGCAAATCCACCATAAATAGCTGCAATATTGTCCCATATATATTCATATTTTATCAAATAGCAAGAATAGAAAGTACTGAATGTAATAATAATAATGTGAAAGTCACGCATATATATTATTAAATATGAAATTCGATACTCACTTGAAGGTTGAACTTCTACTTGAAGCATTAGATTGTCTCCAATCTCGGCCGAATTAATTTCATTTCCATTCTGCGCGACTATTTTCATTATACATATAGGTGGTGGACCAGTGTTAGCGATTGTTCCAGCAGTCGTCAACATGGACACGTTGAAGCCAAGGGTAACGTTTTGTTCTCCAGTCTGGTATATACATTTGATATGATAGGCCTGTGCTTTGTAAGTCATCAACTTGGGATGTTTCTGTATGACGAGTACGAAGCTAGCTTGTCCCTAGAAGATAAATATAAATATAATTATAGAAAACATTTTTCAATGCAGCAAACAATTATTATATAATACTGGTCAACTAACATTCACGTGTATAAGTCCGCAATTGCCAAACGCAACTTTGAACGTTTCCGTCTTATGTTCAGTTTCGGCTGGTATCGAGACAACTCGTCTGCACTGTTCGTCTTTGCTGCGTCCTTTAACATACAATACCCCATCGAAATCTTGATCTTGCAAATGTATTACGACTTGTACTCCATCCGACAGGCAGCTTACATCCATTTCCGGCCTAGGGAAATCTGTTCGGCCGTCCTTTCTATCGTCTGAAAAGGAGATGTGCGTTAAAATGATTTTCCAGATAAACATTATCACACTGACTAATTCGTCATTATTTATGGCAAAAATGCTATGCTCGAGAAAAAAAGTATCAAAAAATTTATACATATATCAAATTTTGTAAATATTTTTGTAGATTAATGACCAAAATCATGTTTTCTTTTTCATAAATTCTTTACTTACAGCATTGTGTATATGGATTGCCTAAATAACCATTGATGCAGACGCATATAGCTTGATGTCTAGTGGCATTGCAAAGTGCATGTACGCCGCATTGTTGTTTTTTGCAGGGATCTTGGCAGGTTCGGGTAGTTTTATCGCAATATCTGTCATCGGCGCAATCATCGTTACGAGTGCACTCTATTATTTCAACTGAAATTTATCACAATGCATATTAATTATAGACGATATAGAGAACATTTCTCGATCAATATTTGTTTCAAAAAAATATAAACAACTAATTCTTACTCTGTCTGCAGTATCCACTGGCATCTATTCTATATCCGTACCGCGTCGGACACTCGCAACGACCATTTTCGTCTATGCTGAAACCCTTTTCCAGATCGCATACGCAATAGCCTTCTTCGTTTATCACCATGTTAGACTGTTTGCAAGGTATGCACTCATCGTTCTCATCTTTACCGAAACCAAACGAGCAGACGCAGTTGCCGTACTCATCGCGAATCTGACCTCTCGGACATAAGTTCGCTAAATAGGACGATTCGGAATTAATATCATGTTTTGAATATTAGTTTATAATTTAATATGTGTATGTTTTTAGCAATTTTTGATAATTACACAACGGATCACAGCGAACAACTGCATTTCCGCGGTATCCTGGGAGACATTCGCATATCATGGTCCTAATTGGGCTGGTGTCCAGGACTTTGCATTCGGCGTTAATGCCGCAGGGTTTAATCTCAGTACATGGATTGATGCATTGTCCATTGAAGCACGCGGTCTGAGACGGGCATTCATTATCCGCTTTGCATTTTTCTTTGACTGGCAAAAGGAGCGAGAAATTAAAATCAGAATACCAATCTTCTATTTATAAAAAAATAAAAATTTCTTTTCTTTACCTCTAGCACATCCTGATTTAACATCGCCGACGTAGCCGGGCGGACATGCGCATTCCACAACGTGATTGTAAACGTTACAATCCATGTTGCCGGTGCATGGATTTTGCGTGCAAGGATTTTCGCAACGATTATTGATGCAGGCTCTGTTCGTCGGACAGTCCGAATTGCTTTTGCATCCTAGCAGCACGCAGGAAACCCTCGGATTGCCGCCGAAACCAGGTGGACACTCGCAGATGGTCTTATGATTTATACCATGACATATTGCGTTCTTACCGCAGGAGGATGGCGAACACGTCGGCACGCAGTTGCGTTGGACACACGCGTGCGAACCGCTACAATCGTCATCCGTTCTACATCCTGCAACTGAATTTCAAAAGCATATTGTACAATAAACATCGACACGTAAATTCTACTCAAATTTTATCGACGTGAAGAAAAAATTCATGGTTTTTTTTTTTAAATAAACGGGAATATCTACCTTTCGTGCAGGCAATATCCGGATTTCCGTCATATCCCAGCGTACACGAACATATCGGTTTGTGATTGATGACATTGCAAACAGCGTTAGGTCCACACGCGCAAGGATCTCGGCATACCGCGTTGACGCAGGATCGTTCCGTTGAACAGTCATCGTCCTTGGTGCACTCGATCTTAAGGATCGGCTTGGTAGCCTGGCAGGTACCGCTGCCGCTGCTGACATATCCGTTGGGGCACACGCATACCATAGTGCGTATCGGGTACGTCGGCAGGACCTGACATTCGGATGGCTCCGAGCACGGCTGTATGACCGAGCACGGATCCTGACACTTGTCGCTGAGACAGGCAAGCCTGTCTGGACAGTCACTGTCTTCCCTACACTCGGGTCTTACTTCTGGTTGGCAATTGA
>NW_021850653.1:16944-20930 GCF_003651465.1 Formica exsecta
CCCTACACTCGGGTCTAACTTCTGGTTGGCAATTGATGTACGGGTTACCAGTGAAACGGGGTGGACAACGACATATCGGCAAATGATTGAGAACCCTGCATTCCGCGCGGGGCGAGCACGGATTGTCGTGCACGCAGGAATCAATGCACTGCATATTGATGCAGGAGTGATCGCCTGGACAGTCGCCGTTACTGTAGCAGCCGATGACGCGGCAACGATCCAACGGATTGCCGTGATAGCCCTTGCGGCAGCGGCAATCGGCTACATGGTTGTTCGGGAAACATTCACTGTTGATGTCTGTGCATGGATGATCCGCGACCAAGCATGGATTTACGCAGTTGTTGTTCACGCAGGCTTTGTCGAGTGTGCACTGGCTGTCATGCCGACACTCGACCGATTGACACGCAATCTCGGGATTACCCTGGTAGCCTTGCTCGCACGAGCAGATTGGTTTATGATTCCTCACGTAGCAGACGGCGTTGGTGCCGCAGTTGCAAGGGTCGCGACATTGCCTGTTGACGCAAGCTTCACGGTCGCTGCAATCGTCGTTCGTCGTACACGTTCCGATAACCGTCAATTGTACTGCGGGGAATTAAAATAATTTATGTATTATGAATTTTTATACAAATTATATAGGCTTATGTTTTCAATTTTTCAACTGATCAATTCGCGAATAGTCTATCGTTTTTGAGAAGCTTTACTTACTTGGTCTGCATACACCGTCGATGTCGGTGATCCATCCCTCTGGACACGTGCAAATCATAGTCCTTACGGGCACAGTATTAAGAACGTCGCAACGAGCGTTCTCCAAGCATGGTTTGATAACCGGGCAAGGGTCGATGCATTTCTCCCGGATGCATACCAATTTGTCCGAACAATCAATGTCGACTCTGCACTCCGGCTCTTCGATTTCGTCCACGGGACGTCGTTCGCAGTAGGAGAATGGATTTCCCAGCGGAATGTTTTCGGGGCAGCGACAGGATGCCACGTGATCCTGGACGTAACAAACGGCGTTTCGCGCGCAGGGTGAATTCTCGGCACAAGGATTCACACAGCGACCGTCGTTACAAGCCAAATTGTGGGGGCAATCGTGATTCGTGTTACACTCGACCCTCTCGCAATGAACCTGAGGATTACCGTAGTAGCCGGAACCGCAACGACAGGCCGACCGATGATTTTTACCGTAGCATTCTGCATTGATGGCGCATTTGTTGTCTAAGATGCAAGGATTCACGCACTGACCGTTGTAACAGGTGGCTGCGTAATCGCACTCGCTGTCAGATTCGCAATCGACTGAAACAGACAATTACAATTGATGGGATGTGTTAAATTAAAATTAAGAAATCGTTATTAATCGTATTAATCAGTAAAATAAGAAATGTGTGACTAAAATATATTATTACATAACATTTTCACTCTACACAGAGAAAAAGATAGCATTAATTGCACTTACGTTTGAAGCATCCTAACTGAGGATTTCCAGAGTAGCCTGGAGGACATACGCAAGATGGATAATGATTCACGACGTTACATTTGGCGTTGAGACCACAGTTGCAAGGATTAATGCACGCGCTGTTAACACACGCATAGTTTCCTGCGCATTCGCTGTTTGATACGCACTCAAGCACGATCTCCGCTGCAATAGAAATGTCATATTATACAGTGTTGTTATATACACATAATCTTCAAGATGTAAAATCTTTATTCGTAATTCGTCTTACGTGGTATGCATTTGATCGTGGAATCGCCGATATAGCCGATCGGGCATTTGCAGATTGGATTGTGATCGTCAACATGGCACAGAGAGTTCCTGCCGCAAGGATCGCCAGCAATGCACGGATTTACGCAGAGCGAATTTATGCATTGCTTATCGCGCGCGCATTCGCTATTTGTGTAACATTCCGGTCGAAGTCCTGGAAGCGACGGAGCGACAGGGACTGCAACAGAAATTTTATGTCAATCTTGGTGATGGTACGTCGCGAGAGATGATTAGAGATAATTGTGATAATTGCAAGAAAGACTTCAACTTGTTCGATTTTATATTTTGCATTTACCTCTTGCGCATTCTATATAAGCGTTGCCCCTAAAGTCCTGAGAACAGAAGCAGATACCGGTATGAGATGTAGATTTACATTGCGCATTAAGACCGCACTGGGTTGTCAGACAGGCGTCTACGCATCTTCCATCCAGGCATTTCTCCTGATTGGCGCAATCTTGATCCAGATGACATTGCACGTCGCCTAATACTACATATACGTAAAAGATTAAAAGATATCTTTGACAATAATATTTCATCCACGGCGCAGCACCTTTTTAATATAAAATCGATACGTACCAATTGGCTTGCACTGGCCGTTAACATCGGTGATCGTATTCGATGGACACAAGCAGATCATCGTACGAAGCGGAATCGTGTTTAGAACTTTGCATTCCTGTTCATTGGTACACATACTGGCGGACATACACGGATCTTGACACCTGGTGTTAATGCAAACGAGATTCAATGCGCATTCGCTGTCCTGTATGCATTCCGGCTCGACAGAAGGTTCACCTAAGAGGAAATTAATATATCATACAGGATATCTTAGAAAATTATTATAGCTTTCATGTATTATATTTTCATGATGAACTTAAGAGCTCTTTTTTTAAATTTAAGAATAACATTCGAAATATACAATCAACATACCATTGCATGTTATATACGGATTTCCGGTAGTACCCGGAGGACATGTACATCTAGGCTGATGATCGCGTGCCACACAGATCGCAGTTTCGGCACAGGCGTCGTCGTCGCAAACCGGTCTGCAAACCCTGTTCAGTCTATCGCAGGCCTCATGATCGGCGCAGTCTTCGTTGTAATGACAGATAGCGGAAATGCATGCCACGCGTGGATCACCTTGAGTGCCTTGCGGGCAAATACACTGAGCTCTGTGAGACACCGCTTTGCATTCCGCACTCCGACCGCACACAATATCACCAACGAGGCAAGGAGTGACGCAGTTGTCATTTCGGCAGGTCTTGTCATAAGGACAGTCGTTGTCTGTCTTACATTCCGCTGCAAAGAAAAGATTATGCGCGGTGAGTGGATGTAATATCCAAAATATAATGAAAACCTTTTCAATTCATCCTTAACATATTTAAAATTTTTTTTATCTTTTTTTTTAAATTTGTCTTTAATTGCGTCAATGAATCGCATCAAATTTATTATTGCTATCATACAAAAAAACAGAAAAGATCAGCGACAGCCATATTATTATTATATTACTTACAGAATCATATGTTGACGCGTACATTTTAGAGATACTGTAATTTCTCAAATAAAAGAGAGAAGAAATAAAAAAAAAACTTACGTCTGAAACATTGAAGTTGCGGATCACCGGCTAAACCGCTTTGGCAGTGACAAGAGGGATGATGATTGATCGTGATACACTCTGCGTTTAGGCCGCAACGGTTGCTGGAACACGGATCTTGGCATCGTTGATTTATGCATGCTTTGTCGGACGGGCACTCGGTATTCGTTTTGCATTCCGCAAGAACTACATCTTCTGTGGACGGAAGACAACAATGTAAAAAAATATTCAATTGCGCTTATATCGAGAAATGAAGAGAAACGAGTATAATACGGTACCTTCATAGCAATTTATAAATGGATCACCGGCATGTCCGCGAGGACATTGACATGTGCGACGGTGGTTTTCGATGTGACATTCGGCATTTGGAGCGCATGGATTGACGGTGCACGGATTGATGCACTTGCGGTTCAGACAGGCCATATCTGATGTACATTGCGAGTCGCTCTCGCATATTGCACCGATTTGTTTGTCCACTACAAAATATTCGCGATTCAATTATCATTTCATAAACTTGGCGCTAATTAAATTCAATTTTTGTTTTTTGACTTTTATTTATACCAGTTTCAGAATTTTTCAGTAAGCTATATTTTCATCTCTAATTTTTTTTATTAATATATACATATATATATATAC
>NW_021850653.1:21972-23192 GCF_003651465.1 Formica exsecta
TATATATATATATATCTTCAGGTAAAATTTTAATCTTATGTAAAATATTTACCTGGTATACAAGCAACAGTGGCATCGCCGGCGAAATTCGGCAGGCATTCGCAGATCATTGTTCTCATTGGTAGCGTATCTACGACACTACATTTGGCGCTTACAATGCATGGTTTTGTTTCTGTGCATGGATCTTTGCAAACACCACTAAAACATGCCAACTTGCTGGGACAATCAGCGTCGACTTGACATTCCGTCTCTGGTTCTAGTAAGTCTAGAATAGCAATAATCAGTATTAATTTTTTTAATATCAAGAAATAAGTAATTATTAACCATATATCTCTCTGTATCTATAACAATTCTCTTGTAAAACAAAGTATATTTCAATCAAATCATCACTTATTGAAGTTTGTTCAATTTTACTAATAATAGTTTAAAATAATATGCAATGCTGGTTAATAAAATAAATTTTTATTACTTTAATTCATTTTGAGTTAAAGAGACAAATCCTTACCTATGAGACACGAGTTGTAAGGATTGCCTATATAACCAGGTGGACATTTACAGATTTGCCGATGATTGGCGACAGTGCATAGCGCCGGTGGTGGGCAATTGCAAGGATTGATGCATTTCAGATTACGACAGGCCAAGGACGGAGCGCAATCGTTGTCGCTGGTACACTCAGGCCTCTCGCATATTTCGTAAGGATTACCCGTGTAACCATCGGGACAGTAGCATCGAGTCTTGTGATACCCATCAGCGGTACACAATGCGTTGACGCCGCATTGCGTAACCAAACAGGTATCGATACATTCGTTGTTAATACAAGATTGAATCAACGGACATTCGTTATCGTTACGACAACCGACTAGAAAAAAACATTAATAAATTTAAAATAGCACATATAATTATAAAAAAATGTATCAATAATTATTTATAATTATTTTGATACGTACTTTGGTGGCAATATTGCTGAGGCTTTCCGGTATAGCCTTCATTACAAACGCATATTGGTCTATGCATTATCACGTGGCAACGACTGTTCAGACCGCAAGAATCGAGAGTACACGGATCGATGCACTTTTGATTGAAACAGGTCTTATCATTTGAGCACTCGGAATTTTGAATGCATTCTGGAACCGGTTCTGCAAACATGTTAAAAGTTAAATTTTATAAAAAATATGATAACTCCCAATATATTTAAATTAAAAATAAATTTTTAATATATT
>NW_021850653.1:23675-47574 GCF_003651465.1 Formica exsecta
TTAATATATTAATATTTTGTAAAACAAATCAATCTTCTCTCTTCTCTTTAAATCTTAATTTTAATATTTTAATTAAATTACAGCTCATGTGTCCATAAAATAATGTAATATACGCAATTATATATAATGATTTTTTAAAAGATTTTACTAATAAAGCTATATTTTGAAAATGACTAATCACAAGTATATTTCGGATAAATATTACCTTCGAGAGTTGGAATTGTACATTGCACCCGTGCATTGCCCGTGAATCCAACTGGACAGGAACACACTGGTTTGTGATTAACGGTCTGACAGATAGAATTGATACCGCATGCACTGATGCAGGGATCTCGGCACTTTTGCGAGAAGCAAGCCTTGTCACGCGGACAATCTGAATTAATAACGCACTCGGGATAGATGCAAATCGCGATGCCGTTTCTCACTCTACACTCGGCATTGTAATTGCAAGGCGATGGACTGCAGGGATTAGTTTCTGAAAAGAAGAGAACAAATGTGCGTGTGTTTTAGAACTACGGAAAGCCGTATTTAAAAATTTATGTATTAGAATTTTCTATATTTACCGATCTTCGTGTAGCATTCTTCGAAGGGATTGCCAATTAACGGAGACGGGCAGCTGCAAAGTGGACTGTGATTGATCGTCTTGCACACCGCTTTACTACCGCATACATTTTGAGAACAAGGATCTTTGCATTTATTCTGTATGCAAGCTTTGTCGCCTGGGCAATCCGAGCTAAGCACACACTCCGGATGACAACCAGTTATACTCGTCGGAACACCTTGCAATCCAGGTAGACATTTACAAATTGCTGTACTGCCGACTGTCTCGCAAACAGTATTCGGTCCGCACGGTGAAGGATAGCACGGATCCGTTTCCTTAGAATCTATAAACGCAAAGAAACAATTAATAACATTTGTAACGAAGAGAAAGAAAAGCTTGAGAGATATTTTGTCTAATTTTTCCCGTTTTGCAAAATTTGATTTTAAAATTTGATCAAAATAAATAAACAGATAAATATGGGATTTAACGAAATAATGAGAGAGATGGCGAAGTTACCTTCCATGGGAACTCGACAAAGCGTGAATGCATCTCCAATTGTTGGTAACGGGCAAGAACAAATAGGAACATGATTGGACACTGAGCAGATCGCACCAACACCACAAGTACCAGGGCAAGGATCTTGACATCTCGTTCTTATGCATGCTTGCGATTTCGGGCAGTCGGTGTTAACAAGGCATTCTGGCTGACATCCTTGATATGGATTGCCTCTGTAGTTCGGTACGCACTCACAAATGGCCGTGTCGAATCTTTCATGGCAATACGCGTTTATTCCGCATGGTGAGGGATTGCACGGTCTAGAAGATACCGGCGGTGCTGGAGTCGCTAAAATAATAGCAAAAAACATACAATTAAAATCTTGCAATTGCAATTATATTTCGATATTCTTGCATGCACACAATGTATATTATAATGTATTAGTTGTAATACAAATTAACGTGTGTTTAGAAATATATATAGCAATATTTTCATATAATACATATATAAAAATAATAAATATACACGTTTTATACATGCATCGTATGTGCCTTTTATACACGTAAAAAAAGTGCAGCACGTATATATAATATATATATTCAAAAAGACGTGTTGCGTATATTGAAGTATAAGTAATCGAGTATTTATAGAAAATGTTGCAAGAGAGAGATATGTGAAAGAAACTGACGTACAGTTCTTTTATAAATACATCGTTATATACAACATAATATTTACATTAGATGAAAAAAATCAGGATTTAGAGATCAAAATGCCGAGATAATATTTATCAGAGGTCGATATCCTAAGATAGCGGGGATTTTCTTACATATGATCTGGGAGCAAACTGTGAATGGGTCTCCAGTGTATGATTCGGGACAGGTGCATTGGGCTTGGTGCAAAGTAACTTGGCACAATGCATTGAATCCGCACAATCCAATGCACGGGTCGGTGCATTTCTGTCTAATGCATGCTCGATTGGTGGGACATTCGCTGTTTGCACGGCATTCGGGTTCACAATTGGGCGGAGATCCTACGTAGTTTTGTATACAGGAGCAGGAGGGTTTATTATCGACGGATACCACGCATTGCGAGTTCAATCCACATGGTGAGGGGTAACATGGGTCCCTGGGTTCTACATCCGATGTTGCTGGCAATGAAAGAAAGAAATTCATTATTTGTTTCAAAAAATCAGGGAAGAAACATCTGCGATAACACAAAGATGACTGAAGAAGACATCACAAAGATATCTAAATGACGCTTTCTTACAGATTAAAACGCCTTTTTTAAGATTTTTGCGACATCTTTTAGGCATCTCTGCATTATCTGGAAAACTCTTATTGAGGGGGAGTAGTTACTTACTTATAGGGAAACAATTGACGAACGGATCACCGGAATGCTGAGCGGGACACCTGCAAATGGGATTATGATTCCGCGTTACGCATAGTGCGTTCTGTCCGCAAGTATTTTCGCAAGGATTACGGCATCTTGTGTTCACGCAAGTCTTGCTCTGCTCACAATCGGTATTAACGAGACATTCGGGTCGGCAGCTCGGCGGGACTCCCAAGTAACCGAGTAGACAAGAGCAGGAAGCTTGATCGCCATATTCGCGACAAATGCTGTTAGGTCCGCAGGGGGAGGGTTCGCAGGGTTTGATACGCGCTATCGACACGTAAGATGGTTAAATTAGTTTCTTCTAATAACAGGGTTCTTTCTAAGGAGAAAACGAAAGATTAAGACACTCACTTTGTACACGTTTACAGAGCGTGAACGGGTCGCCTTCGTAATCCTGGATGCAACTACATGTGGCTACATGATTAACGACCGCGCATTCCGCATTCTGGCCACAAATTCCATTGCAGGGATTTATGCACTTATTATTTGCGCAAGCTTTATTGTGTGGACAGTCGGAATTTTGCACACACTCCGGTCGACACTCTAGATATGGATTGCCGCGATATTCGGATATACAATTGCAGATGCCATTACGGCACTCGGCATTGAGTCCACATGGTGACGGATTACACGGGTCTGTTGCTACTGGTGGAATATCTGTATCGGGAGACGCAAATATATAACAATAATTGTTTTCTATTATACAAATAATGACGCAAACAATATAATTTAATGAAAACTCTTACGCATGGGTGCCAGGTAACAATTGCGGAAGGGATCGCCCGTGTACCCGTCAGGACATGTGCAAGCTGGGATATGATTGATCACGGTACACAAGGCATTAACGCCACAGGATCCGGGACAGGGGTCTTGGCATTTCTCTCTGATACAAGCTTTATTGCCAGTGCAATCAGAATTAATAGAACATTCGGCACGGCAATAAGGTGGCGATCCGATGTAATTAGGCATGCACGTGCAAGACGGATAGCCTCCCCTGTCTTGACATGTGGAAAACGGACCGCAGGGCGATGGGACGCAAGGATTGACTTG
The DNA here is from genome assembly GCF_003651465.1 of Formica exsecta. Taxonomy (NCBI): domain Eukaryota; kingdom Metazoa; phylum Arthropoda; class Insecta; order Hymenoptera; family Formicidae; genus Formica; species Formica exsecta. The sequence goes on from NW_021850653.1 coordinate 27,154, forward strand.
TATCGATGGCGTAGGCGTCACTGAAAGAAGATAAAATAACACAAGACTTTCGCACACAAAACACGTTTTATCATCGCGACAGTTCCGGAAACTTACGGGGCATGTCGAAACACTTGACGAAGGGATCTCCGATCTGATCGGATCCACAGCTGCAAAACGGACTGTGAGACAAGACGTCGCATTTAGCGTTGACGCCGCACACACCGGGACACGGATCGACGCATTTCCGATTGATGCACGCACGATTCATGGGACATTCCGTACTAACAACACACTCTGCTTTGCAGGCGGGAGGAGTTCCTTGGTAAGTCGACAGGCACGAACAACTAGCTTTTCCATTTACATTAAGACATTGGCTGTTTGGACCGCATGGCGATGGGTTGCAAGGATCGTCTATCGGTGCCGGAGCTGTGCGAGATCAATCACGCAGTGTGATAATATCGTAAATAAAGGTAAAGGTAAATGTGATCGACATTATACACTTACGAGTATCTTGTATGGGTCCGCAGTATCTGAACGGATCTCCAGTGAATCTTGACCGACAACTGCACGTCGGTATATGATTGATAATTTCGCAAATTGCATTGACACCGCACGTTCCCGGGCACGGATCCTGACACTTGTTTCTTATGCAAGCTCGATTGGATGTACAATCGGAGTTGATTATGCACTCGGGTCTACAACCCTCGTATGGATTTCCGTAGAAATCGGGCAAACAAATGCAGGACACCGAATTGAAAACCTCGCGACACATTGCGTTTGCACCACACGGCGACGGTTGGCAAGGATTTAGCGGAACAAGCGGCGTATCAACTAAAATAGAGAGCCGTAAATTATTTTATCAATAATACCAAACACGATTATTATACATATCCAACATTTCCATCGAGGAATTTTATATGGATAAAGAATAATATCACACATAAAAATTATGAAATGCGCTTCCCACGATATTTGCTACATTTCTTCGAAACTTACTCGGTCGGGGATTACATTGGATGAATGGATCGCCGGTAAAATCATTGGCACAAATGCACATCGGGGTGTGACTAACGGTTCTACATTCCGCGTTCCTGCCGCACGATCCCGGACAAGGATCCCGGCATTTCTGATTAATGCAAGCCTGTTGACTGGGACATTCGCTGTTACTGATACATTCTGGTCTGCACCTAGGCGGAATTCCGATAAACTGGGGCAGGCACGAGCATGATGGGGCGTCATTAAGAACTTGGCATATCGCGTTCGAGCCGCAAGGTGAGGGTTGACAGGGATTTACCGGTGGCTTTGGTTCTTCCACTGCAATTTATACAAGAAATTACCGGTTCATTTCAATATTATGTAACGTAACGACATAAATCTCCTGGTTGCGTGAAATTCTTACATTGCGGTATGCATTGGACGAACGGATCTCCCGTGTACAGTGGCGGGCAGCTACATATAGGATTGTGATTAACGACAGTACATTGCGCGATTAATCCGCACGCGCCGAGACACGGATCGATGCACTTTTGATTACTGCAGGCTCTATTACGAGCGCAATCGGCGCTTATGAGACATTCCGGTCTGCAGGACGGCGGGACCCCTTTAAATCCGGCTATGCACGCACAAATTGCCTGACCGTTCGACACACGACAGTGACTGTTCGGACCGCATGGGGATGGATTGCACGGTTGATGTTCCACGATGATTGAATCTATTTAAAAACAATTATTGCATATTCGTGTTGGGAGATATTCACGAATCGACAGGCTAAAAAGCGGTGAGTTATAAAATATCGCACTCGCGTTTGGGGCATACGTACCTTGAAGAGCCGTGCATGAGATGAATGCATTACCGGTCATATTTCTCGGACAACCGCACATGGGCAAATGATTAATGACATTGCATTCCGCGTTAAAGCCGCATGTTCCGACGCACGGATCGCGACACTTGTGGAGTATGCATGCCTTGTCGCGGGAACAATCGGTATTAATGACGCATTCCGGTCGACAGCCGGCATACGGATTCCCGAAATATTCAGATATGCATGTGCAGACTCCATCGTTGCATCGAGCATTTTGACCGCATGGTGATGGGTTACATCGGTCTGGGGATGGTACTGCAATGCGTATATAAATTGGATTGCAGTGATTTGAAATGCTCACTAATTTGTCTACGGTAATAATGTCATGTAAAACAGAATTCTTACGAGATATCTGAGGCAAAATGTTGCAACCGACGAAGGGATCGCCGGTGTATCCTTCGGGACACACGCAAGACGGTGTATGATTGATCACCGAACAACGTGCCAAGAGGCCGCACGAGCCTGGACAAGGATCTCTACATTTTTCTCTAATGCAAGCTTTATCGGCAGAACAATCCGAATTTATCGAACACTCGGGTCGACAGTTGGGTGAAACACCGATGTAATTCTGCATGCAACTGCATGCCGGTGCATCACCAATAGTTCTACATAGGGAGTTGGGTCCACAAGGTGACGGCAAGCATGGATCCTTCGGGTATTGATCTTCTGGTTTTGGAACTATAGAAAAGTACAGAGAATATATTGATATTTTTTTTTCGTCCAAAAATGCGCAAAAGTCAGATGCAATTAAAACTGAAATTGATCAAATTAATCTTTTTTCGTTAGCTGTTTCTAAATTTTATAAGAAAAAATATATATTGTATTCTGTGTAAAACATACTTGGCATTGCAAAACAGTAGATGAAGGGATCACCCGTGAAGGCGTTTGCGCATACACAAATTGGACTGTGATGTATGACCTTGCACTGAGCATCGCGGCCACAGGTACCGATACACGGATCTACACATTTCTGATTCACGCATGCTCGGTTCGATCCACATTCTGAATTTACTAAACACTCCGGTCTGCAATTCGGCGGAGTTCCGATAAATTCTCGCAAACAGGAGCAGACAGCTTGATCATTATTAATGGTGCATTGACTATTGGGGCCGCAAGGGGAAGGTTTGCACGGATCACGCTTTTCATCAGAAACTATAATAACATAATGTTACGTTTAAAGTATCAATCACATTATATGCTCTATAATACTGCGCGTTTTTACTTACTGTCGAGAGCCTGATAAACGCAATTTATATACGGATTGCCAGTGTAGCCTGGAATGCAAGTGCAGACAGGGATATTGTTGACAACTTGGCAATTGGTATTGACACCGCACGAACCGGGACATGGATTCTGACATTTAGATCCGATGCAAGCTAAATGCGCGGGACAATCCGAAGAAATGGTACATTCGGGACGACATCCTTGATAAGGATTTCCAACGTATTCAGGCAAGCATGTACAAGAACCAACGCCGTTTTGTTCTCTACATACGGCGTTTGTTCCACAAGGGGATGGTTGGCAAGGCTGATTCGGTGCCGATAGTATGCCTAAAAAAATATAACGCTTAATCCTATCCATAACAATCGATTTCTGGTTATAAACACATCCTCGCGCGCGCGCGCGCAAGTATAATGAAATTCTTTTGTTAATTAAAAAAACAAATCAAAATATAACAATAACAAGAATTCTATTATAATTTGAGCAGCACTGTTTATAGAAAAAGGATACTTAAAAAAAAAATCAAAGCTACAAATTACTTACTGGGCATGATTGCGCATTGAACAAATGGATCGCCTGTATAACCGGCAGGACACGTACAAATCGGCACGTGATTAACGACATAGCAAGTGGCTAAGGAATGACAAGATCCAGGGCATGGATTTCTGCATTTGCGATTGATACATGCCATTTTACTTGGACATTCGCTGTTACTAATGCATTCCGGCCTACAACTTGGTGGTATTCCAACGAACTCGGGCATGCAAACGCTTAATCCTATCCATAACAATCGATTTCTGGTTATAAACACATCCTCGCGCGCGCGCGCGCGCAAGTATAATGAAATTCTTGTTAATTAAAAAAACAAATCAAAATATAACAATAACAAGAATTCTATTATAATTTGAGCAGCACTGTTTATAGAAAAAGGATACTTAAAAAAAAAATCAAAGCTACAAATTACTTACTGGGCATGATTGCGCATTGAACAAATGGATCGCCTGTATAACCGGCAGGACACGTACAAATCGGCACGTGATTAACGACATAGCAAGTGGCTAAGGAATGACAAGATCCAGGGCATGGATTTCTGCATTTGCGATTGATACATGCCATTTTACTTGGACATTCGCTGTTACTAATGCATTCCGGCCTACAACTTGGTGGTATTCCAACGAACTCGGGCATGCAAGAGCATGACGGTGAGTCGTTGACGACTTGACACTGAGCATTAGGACCACAGGGCGAAGGTTGGCACGGATTTATCGGTTTTGGTACATCCTCCGCTTTAAGACAAAATACAGTTTGTTGCTACTGGTCTTTAACAAGAATGTGTGTATACATGAAAATTTTTTTAAAATAAAAAAAGAGAACCTACGTCTTGGTATGCAACGTACGAACGGATCACCGGTAAATACGGGAGGACAGCTGCAGATTGGATTGTGATTCAATACTTGGCAACGAGCGGAAATACCACACGCACCAAGACAAGGATTGCCGCATTTTGTATTGATGCAAGCTTCGTTTAACGCGCAATCAGTATTCACTACGCATTCGGGACGACAAGCGGGCGGATTTCCTATGAATCCGGATATACACGTACATACTGCTTGATTATTAAAACTCTGACATCGACTGTTCGGACCGCAGGGCGACGGATTACACGGATTCTCGATGACGGTGGGATCTGCAAGAGCGTTATTGCCGAAATTGTTGAAAGATATTTCTCGGCAGATTAAATCTTTTGCGACGGTATAAGATTTTCACAAAAAAATTAAGAGTCGATATTTATCTCCGGCATAAAAACATTCAATTATCGATGGATTTACCTTGAACAACCGGATAACACGCCGCAAATGCATTGCCAGACATTCCGTCCGGACAAGCGCACATCGGGGTGTGATTTATTACTGTGCACTTTGCATTTTGCCCGCAAACTCCTGTACATGGGTCAAAGCACTTGTTACGAACGCAGGCTTTGTCTAACGAGCAATCTGGGTTTTGCACGCATTCGGGTCGACATGCGGTATAAGGATCACCATAATGTTCGGGCAGACAGACACATGGACCGTCAAGACACATCGCATTGGCTCCGCATGGGGATGGATTACAAGGATCTTGTGGTACAGCTGCAAATATCATTACGCGTCTTGAACAAATATGCTCTCTTAAAGATAGAATGCTAAGCGCACGAAATATGATGTTGCAAGTTTTGTTTTAAAACATCTCATTAAAACATCTATTATTTTATAATCGATCACCGTCACGCAAGATAGAAATATTATAATATATTCTATCTCATCAAGATTTATTAGAATATTTATACAATTGACATAATTCGCGATTTATTTTTATCAATGCTTGATCATAGAAATGTATAAAAAAAATATGTTTCTATTTCTTCATTTTTCTCTTTTTGATTATACGGGTGATGTATTATAAAATAACGTCATAAGGATAAAAGCTTACGGGGAGGTTCTGGGAAGCAATTAGCAAACGCATCTCCGGTGTAACCCTTCGGACAAAGACAGACAGCCATGTGATTAACCACGAGACATTGCGCTCCGATACCGCAAGAACCTAGGCATGGATCTCGACATTTTTGTCTCAAGCATGCTCTATCGCTATTGCATTCAGAATCCACGGTACATTCTGGCCGACAGTTCGGAGGACTACCGATGTAATTTTCCAAGCATGTGCACGTCGGCACGTTTGCGTAGCCGCTCTCACGACAAGTGGCGAATGGACCACAGGGAGATGGAACGCACGGATTTTGTGGCGTCATAGGTGTATCATTGTCTATCTCTGTGAACGAATAATTTCTATTACATTTGTGCTCAAAAATCTGTGTTACGTTCTTTAATTAAAGCATCGCTTATTTTGAAGAACGCGCGACATTTTGTTCTGTTAAAAGAGAATCGAACACGAGAAAGAGGTTTGATTTTTAAAAAATTTTCTAAATCAAGTATTGTACGAGACGATGCTTTAAACTTTAAACAAGCAATTCGTATTTTATAGGTGTACTTACGCATTTGGAAGCACGTTATGAAAGGATCGCCAGAAAAACCTTGATTACAACTACAAATCGGACTATGATTTATCACTTCGCATCTTGCGTTGATGCCACAAATACCAGGACATGGATCAACACATTTACGATTTTTGCATGCACGGTTTACAGGACAATCGGAGCTAACAGTGCATTCCGCGCGACAATGTGGCGGGGATCCGACAAACGTATTTAAACAGGAGCATATTGCTTGACCGTTTAATTCATGACACTCACTGTTAAGTCCACAGGGAGAATTGCTGCACGGATTACGTTCTATTGCTAAAAAAAAGATTTTGTAAATTAGATTTTACATTACATGATATTTCCGATTTGATTGAATACCATAATTATAGAAAATTATTTTAAAAAATTATTGTGTAATTTATAAATAATTTACTTATTATTAATTATTTGTGCAATTTATCTTGTACAGATGCTATTGCATTATAATTATTTGTAAGATTATTATAAGATTAATTTTGAAAGTAAAATAATTTGATAAATTCTTCACAAACTAAAATTATCAGATTATATCAAACGGGAAATCTCCTGCGCGAATCTTTAAATCACTTACTCGTATCTTGTACAAGTCTGTTACAGGAAATAAACGGATTGCCGCTGTATCCAGGTTGGCATGTACATAATGGCACATGATTCACTACTTGACAAATTGCATTGTACCCACAAAAACCTGGACAAGGATTTTGACACTTCGATCCGATACATGCACGATCTGCGGTACAATCGGAATTTATTGTACACTCGGGACGACAGCCTTCGTATGGATTGCCTATATAATCCGATAGACATGTGCAAGAACCAACACCGTTTAATTCGCGACATATCGCATTAAAACCGCACGGTGACGGAATACAAGGTGTTGGTTTTACGGCATTTACGACATCGCCTATAAAAATTTCAAGTATATTCAGATATGCTCTTAAAACAACATTGATTGATGATTGCGGTAAATCAATATATTAAATATTTCAGAATCACCGGATACATTTTCAATCACAGATATTAAAAGGCAAACTTAAGAAAATAATAATTGTCACATAACAAAGTATAATTTTGGCACATCAAAAATTTTAAAAATATAAATAGCACACGTAATAAAATAACGATCAATTATGCGCATAAATATATAAATTATATAGAAATTACAATATATAGAAATGTAAATAATAGTATAAAAATAAATAATAGTATATATCTTCTTTCTCAATTAATTTTATTTTACCTTTTAATAAGAGAGAGTTTAAAGCAATTGCCATTTACTTAATGTTAATTAAAAGTTTGTTATGGAATATCTGTAATTGGAAGCGCATCCTGTGATTCTAAATCATCCTAGACATGAATACACGTCTTGCACTTACTTTGTTTGGGATTACATAGCACGAATGGATCTCCTTCGAATCCGGCAAGGCAAATGCACATAGGTGTATGACTTATCACTCGACAATCAGAATTAATACCGCAAGAGCCTGGACATGGATCGCGACATTTCTGATTGATACACGCCAAGTGCGTGGAACACTCGCTATTACTAATGCATTCTGGCCTACAGTTCGGCGGACTGCCGATGAATTCTGGCAAACAGGAACATGAATGTGCGTTGTTTATAACTTCGCATTTACTGTTAATTCCACACGGAGATGGAACGCAGGGATTAACCGGTAACGGTGATTCTATTGCTGTTGGAAAAATAAAGAATTCAATGTTTCCCTAAATATCATCCAATGTTTGGCGAGTACATTGTACTCCTTTAAGTTACTCACGTCTCGGGATGCACTGAGTGAAGGGATCACCGGTCAATTCGGAGGGACAAGAACAAATTGGATTGTGATTGACAACTATACATTGCGCTCTAATGCCGCATGTTCCGGGGCAGGGATTTATGCATTTCCGATTATTACAGGCCATGTTGGCGGGACAGTCAGAACTGATAATACACTCAGCTCGACAATTTGGTGGTGCGTCCAAATATCCAGGAAGACAAGAACAGACAGCTTGTTCCTTTACCTTTCGACACTGGCTGTTCGGTCCACACGGTGTCGGATTGCACGGATCTTTCGTTATCGATTCTATGTAAATATTAAGAAGAGGACGATTAAAAGAGAAAGAGAGAGAGATATATAACAATCCAATTACAAAGCTAATATCGATCATTCGAAACGATCGACATGTTTCAATATTGATCGCTCGAATGGATACCTTCTATCGGGGAGCACATTATAAAGGCGTTGCCGGACATTTTCGGCGCGCAAGTGCAGACTGGTATGTGATTTCCGACCGAGCACAAGGCATTGAGACCACAGATTCCAAGATCGCACGGATTTCGACACTTGTTCTTAATGCAAGCTCTGTCACTTGGACAATTGGAATTCAGAATACATTCTGGACGACATCCAAAGTATGGATCTTTTTGATACTCGGGAAGGCAAGAACACACGCCGTTAAAGCATTGCGTATTTGGGCCACAATTTAAGCACGGATCCGTTGGTGCGAGTGTTGTATCTAAGGAACATGAATTTTAGTATTCAATTTGCGATCAAGTGATTTTAAATGTGTGAGATATTTTTTAAATTATCAAACTTGTTTATTTTTATAATACGTGTGTCGATAGCCTAAATATTTTATAACAGATTAAATCTTACCTTCCTCGGGAATTCGTCTACACATTACGAATGGATCCCCGGTAAATCCAGTGAGACAAGAACATACGGGTGTGTGATGATAAACGTTACAAGTTGCTTCTACACCGCATACTCCATCGCAAGGATTTCGACACTTTCTCTGTATACATGCCTGATTAGTCGGGCATTCTGAATTAATTGTACATTCAGGCCTGCAATTGGGTGGTGTTCCTATATATGTCGATAAACAAGCGCACGATGCTTGACCGTAAATGTCACGGCATTCCGAGAAAGGTCCGCAGGGTGAAAGTGCGCAAGGATTCACAAATGGACGAGGTTCTTCATCTTTAGCTATGAAGATAAAAATGTGTCTGTTACGATTTTTATTCGCAAGCTTTCTAGCACCTTCAATAAAATTTCAACGTGATTCTTCTGATTGGAACAATAAATAAGTGAAATTTAATTTAATAGAAGAGAAAAGAATTAATAATATTTATACTGAAAGACACATTATATATCTAAAATGCGTTTTATATCTTGAGATAAAAAACGCACAAAGCTAGAAAACATTTTTTGAGACAATATATTTAAGTCAGAATAAAAAAAAAAATTTTTTTCGATTTCTTAAAAATTGATTTAATGATAAATGATTCCTTACGTGGCATTTCAAAGCAGGCAATGAATGGATCGCCAGTAAAACTAGATGGGCACGAACATATGGGATTATGATTGACCGTTTCACATCTCGCATTAGAACCGCACAATCTAGAACCACGACAGGGATTGCTACATTTATTCGAGATGCATGCCAGATTGAAGGCGCATTCGGCGCTAACGGTACACTCGGGGCGACAATTTGGTGGGCTGCTCAAGAAGGTGGGTAAGCAAGTGCAGACGCTCGTACCACCCACCACGCGACACAAGCTATTAGGTCCACAAGGTGATGGTTCGCAGGGATTACTAACAGCATCGTCTCCTTCTAAAAATTTTATAATACATTTTTTGATCAAATAAATATTTCTCCTAACTGATAACAGAATTATGCAAGAAATGATGAATATATTCAATTTCACAGTATATCGCACCTATTTCTATCGGGTTGCAATATAAGAAAGCGTTGCCGGTATATCTGGGATAACAATTGCACACCGGCATGTGATTGATTACTTGGCATAATGCGTTGCGTCCGCACGATCCCGGACACGGATCTCTACATTTCGTATTTACACAAGCCAGATTGGCAGGACAATCCGAATTCAGGACGCATTCCGGTCTGCATCCTTCGTACGGGTTACCGATATAGTTCTGTAAGCATGTACACGAACCGGCACCGTTGAATTCCTTGCAGATTGCATTAGAGCCGCAAGGAGAGGGAGTACACGGATCAACCGTTGTAGGCGACAATGGTGTGGCTAAAAGATGACATCAATGAACATTGGAATTCGTAATGAAAAGAGAGAAATATGTCTCTATATAAATCACAGTAGGGTTGGGAAGTAACGCGTTGCTTGCAATATCGTTACAAATTTCGTCTGTGACGAAAAAAGTAATTTTGTTACCTTTTTCGATAAGCAGTAACGAATTCAAGAGTTACTTTTATCGTTTTTTTATCGTGCTTTTCGAACCTACGCAACATGATTTATAAATAAACATATATAGAGCATTACATTTTTTAAAAAAGTAATAGACAATTTCAAGATAAAATTTAACGACTTTTATTTTAAACTAAATCATGTAATTTTTATAAACTTTTGCATGTTATAAGCGAATTTGATTTGTAAATTAGCATATTACGTCAGAATTTTGAAATTGCATAAAATTAAAGGTGTAAAAAGATGATTTTAAATAAATTGAATTCTATTTAATAGGAGAGCTAAGAAAATACTCTTTTTTATTTACACTTACAAAATTTGGAGATCTTAAGAAAATAAAATCTTTTTGCATTTTTTTTTTAAATAAATGTTTTTATGAAGATATTAGTATTCTAAAAATTATTATCAAAATTATTATAAACTTTATATCGATAGCAATATCAAGATCGAAATTATATCACTTTATATGTTATATTGTTATATTTTAATATAAGCAAAATGTTTAACAAATATAAATGTTTTATATATAATTTAGTCTTGTAATAGCGTTAAAAGTAATGAAAATTGTAACAACTCGTTATTTTCTGAGTAATGGTAAACTACTTTTATAAAATAACTTTCCCAACCCTATACATCAGATATCAAAACCAGTATAATTTCGGCGATTTCAATCTGATTTCGATACTGTAGACACATAAAGATGATTTCTGTTTATTCGCAATAATTGATACAAGATATGTTTTCTTGCATCTACAAACATCGAAAGTTTGACGAGTCACCGAAATTATATCAGTTTTAATTCTGTTATATTGATAGATCGATAGGTCAATATATTTTGACATATTGATAAATCGATATATCAATCTAAATGGTACTTACGTTCTCTGAAGATGCATTGCGTGAATGGATCACCGGTGAAACCGTCCACGCAAGAACACATCGGGGTATGACTAACAACGTGACAATTTGCATTCGCACCGCAGGAACCAACGCACGGATTCTGACATTTTTGATTGATGCAAGCCAAATGATTAGCGCACTCGCTATTACTGACGCATTCCGCTCTGCAATTAGGCGGATTGCCGATGAATCCGGGTAAACATGTGCATTCAGATTTGTCATCGCGCGCTTGGCAGTGCGAATTCGGACCGCACGGATTTGGTGTACATGGCGAGGGAGGTAACGGTAGCTCTTGAGCTAAAAGTTGCAAAATTCGATTTACAAAAAGACAGAGAAAGAGAGCGAAAATTTTCTTGAAAATTCCACGGGATTACATTGACCGTAAACACTGATGTAATTTAAGCGTACTTACGTGCTTGATAACATCTAATAAAAGGATCACCCGTTTGAAGAGGTGGGCAAACGCAAATCGGATTGTGATTTATTACATGACACAAGGCATTTAATCCGCAACTTCCTGGACAAGGGTTTGTACACTTCTGATTGCTACAAGCCTCATTCTGCGGACAATCCGTGCTGACTATGCATTCAGGTCTGCAGGTCGGGGGACTACCTAGATATCCTCTTACACAAGAACAAACTGCCTGATTGTTTATAATGCGACATTCGCTGTTTGGTCCACAGGGCGAAGGAACGCATGGATTAGCGGGTGGCATATCTAATACATAAAGATATAGGCATTGAATCTTCGGGAATCATTCATAAAAGAATGTGCTTTGTATAATTTCGCAGCATCAAATCTGAAAGCGATTTTTATCGCTTTACAACGGGACCTTTATATACCTTGTAAAGGCATGCATTGGCTAAATGCATTGCCGGTCATATTTCCTGGACAATTACACATAGGAACGTGACCGATCACCGTGCATAATGCGTTAAGGGCGCAAGCTCCAGGGCACGGGTCCAGACATTTATTACGCATGCACGCTCTATCGCGAGGACAGTCGGCATTTAGGACGCATTCCGGACGACAACCTACATATGGATCTCCTCGGAACTCAGGTATACAATTACAAATACCGTTCGAGCATTCCGCGTTGGGACCGCAGGGTGAAGGAACGCAGGGGTCTTCGACTGGAGATGGAATCGCTGCAAAATATACAATCCATATATTGACAATACAAGGAATTAATCGAACTCGAATTGTGTTTCGAGCCAGTTTCAAAACACGTGGCATAATGGATGATTCGTGATAGCTTACGTGTCGCTACAATCTCGCAGAGAATAAACGTATTTCCTGTGTATCCTTCGGGGCATCTGCATGTGGGAATGTGATTAATGACTGAACATAGGGCATTGGTGCCGCACGAGCCGGGACATGGATCCACGCACTTCATGTTGATGCAGGCTTTATCGTTCGGGCACTCTGAGTGTATAATACACTCGGGTCGGCAATTAGGCGGCTGACCTATGTAATTTTCCAAGCAAGTACACGCGGGAGAACCACCGATACTTCTGCACTGAGAGAAACTACCGCACGGAGACGGCACGCATGGATCTTTTTCTATTATTGGTGGTGTTACAGCTGAAAGATATTCGGAATTATGATTGCTGATGATTGTCGTGTAACACACAAAGAACATATAATACAAATATATAATTGATTGGGTTAAGAAATGGGTTAAGAAATTCTTCATGCATTTAATATGTGGTCTTACGTGGAATTAATGTGCATATGGTGAACGGATCTCCGCTGTAACCGAGCATACACCTGCAGATAGGGCTGTGATTAACAATCACGCAATTGGTATTGAGTCCGCATGGGCTTGGACAGGGATTCACGCATTTGTAGTCCTTGCATGCTAACTGCGGCGGACATTCTGAGCTAGCAATACATTCGGGTCTACACGCAGGTGGAGTTCCAATGTACGTGGGCAGGCATGAACAAACTGCCTGTCCAGATATTTCTTTACATTTGCTGTTGGGTCCGCAGGGTGACGGGGCACAAACGTTCTCATTTGAGATTATTTCTGGGAAAAATTTTATGGATTAATGTAATATGCAAGTAAAAATAAATATATACATTTTCATACCAAATTAAAAAAAAATGTTTCTATAAGCAATTCTATTGATTTATATAATCACATTTTATAAGATTATCAGTAATTAATTGTGATTATAATAAAATATCGTATTCTTTTTATAAAATAAATTATGCATCAAGATTTTATCAATCACATAAGAATGTAGAGATATATAGAAGTATATAGAAGTAAAATGTACAATATTATCTTTTTGGAAACTATAATATAATATTGGAAGATTTAAATTTTGTATTTAAAAAATAGTATTTTAAAAAACTTAAGAAATTCTTTCATATTTCCAATTCTTTCTTTTTTTCACAAATACCGCAAATAAAGCTAAAACTTTATGTAAAATAAAAAATATTAATTAATTATGTCATGTAAAGAACATCTCCTCTCTTAATTTTAATACATATTAGATACGTAATAGAACTTGAAGACTAATAAAAAAGTTAAATTTTAAAGAAATCTATATCCATAGAAAGTTTTCGATAAACAAAATTAGAACTGTGTGAGACTGACACTTACTATCCACGAAACAAGAAACAAAGGGATCTCCAGTATATTCAGGGAGACATGTACACATTGGTTGATGATTAACAACCGAGCACTCAGCGTTTTGGCCGCACACGCCGGCGCAGGGATTGACGCACTTGTTTCTTACGCACATCAAATTGGATGAACAGTCGGGATTAATAACGCATTCGGGTCGACATGCTAAATACGGATTGCCAGCGTAATTAGAGATACACTGACAAATTGCGGTGTTGTCTCGCTCTCTACATATTGCGTTTGTGCCGCATTCGAAGTTTGCGCAGGGAGACGGTTCTGGTTTCAGTTCTGGTTCGTATGCTAAAACAACGCAAAAGGGTAGAAAGGATTAAACAAGGTTGCGCTAAAAAATATACGATCGACTAGTTTCCTGAAGATTTCTCTTACAAAGTATCACCGAGCAGCGCGTATATGGGTCACCGGTGAGACCATAGGAACAAATGCAATGAGGTATGTGTTGCACCACATGGCATTCCGCACTTTCTCCACATAGACCTGGGCAGGGATCTATGCATTTTTGCCGCACGCAACTCTGATGACCAGGACATTCGGGATTGGAGATGCATTCGGGTTGGCAATACGGAGGCGAACCTTTGTACTCGGGCAGGCACGAACAGGACGGCAGATCGTTAATGACTTGGCACTGAGCGTACGGACCGCAGGGCGAAGGTTGACACGGGTTTATTGCAGGCGCTACTGGTTCTAGAGTAACAATACGTTTCTGTTTTAGTAGGTGGCCGGGGCGTATTTATGCTTCGTATCAACCTATATTTACTTATGACATCGCATCTGACGAATGGATCGCCTGTGTAGCGTTCGGGACACGAGCAAACAGGATTATGGTTGATAACTACGCATCTTGCTTGAACGCCACATGTACCGGGGCAAGGATCTTTGCATTTCTGATTGGTGCAAGCTTCGTTTAGCCGACAATCGGAGCTGAGAGTACACTCAGGTCGACAGAGGGGTGGTGATCCAAGGAATTCAGGCGCACATGTGCAAACGGCCTGTCCATTAAATTCGCGACATATGCTGTTCGGGCCGCAGGGATTTGGACTGCACGGTCTTGTCACGAGCGGTACTACGCGAGAAAGTATCATTAGCTCGTATCCTCGAGCACATATATATATATAGAACGGATATTTTTTTCGTACCTTTTATTACATCGCAAGAGATGAACGCGTTTCCGGTGGTACCGGAGGGGCAACTGCACATTGGTGTGTGATTTATCACATTGCATAAACTGTTTTGTCCACAAGTACCTAGACAGGGATCTATGCATTTATTTCGTATGCACGCCCTGTCGATGGAACAATCCGCACTTAATACGCATTCTGGTCGACATCCAAAATATGGATCGCCGAAATATTCAGGTAAACAAGTACAAATGCCGTTGTCGCATCGAGCATTTGGCCCACAGGGTGATTTACTACATGGATCAGTTTGTTGGACTGGTATGTTGTCTATATCATAGCAAAATTGTCAATTTAAATTATGTGTGTCATAGTAAAAATAAATAAAAAATTTTCAATCAGTTCAGGAGAAAATTGCAGCGTAACTTACTGATTGGCATAAGTTGACAACCGATAAACGGATCGCCAGTATAACTTTCTATACATCTGCAGATTGGAATGTGATTGTGAACGATACAATCGGCATTCAGACCGCAAGAACCTGGACAGGGATCTTGGCATTTCTCGCGAATACAAGCCTGATTGCTCGGGCAGTCGGCAGGAATGATGCATTCAGGACGACAGTTTGGCGGTGCACCAATATAATTAATCATACAAGAACAAGATGGATAACCATTGACATTGCGACATTGCGAATTGGGTCCGCACGGAGAAGGTATGCAAGGGTCCGAGGGCAGACTTGGCAATGAAATGGCTAAAATTTAAAAAATCTCAAGATAAAACTATTAAAAAAGTTTTAAAGATAATATTTAATTATACAAGTATTTTTTAAGTAAAAATATAATTAATATTTTAATGTTTTAAAAAGATATTATCTCTTTTGCCACTTCATATAATCAAAACTTGAAATTAAAATGAAAAACAATATTTGCAAAGACAGAATTATATCTAAGAAATGGCACACTAAGATATTTTCCTAATATGAAAATATTATAAACTAGAATAAAAATTATAATCTGTAAAAAAATTTGGACCGCTTACGTGGTATGAATGTGCAGCGCGTGAATGGATCACCGCTGAATCCGGATTTACACATGCATATTGGACTATGGTTTACGACTCTACATGTCGTTTCCTGACCACACGAGTTTAGACAAGGATCGATGCACTTATTATTATCGCAGGCGCGATTTGTCGCGCACTCCGTGCTAACTGTACACTCGGGCCTACAACCGGGCGGTGCGCCGACATAATTTGCAAGGCAAGAGCAAACAGCTTGACCATTATTTGGTTTACATTGACTATATGGTCCACAAGGAGATGGTTGACAGGGATCAACGTTATCTGATACAGCCGCTGTAAGAAAATTAATATTAGCTGTAGATAATCGTTTCTAAGACGCGGCAAACGAACTTGCGTAATCTCTTACGGGCTTCGGCGATAAGATTGCAGTATATAAATGGATTTCCTGTAAATTGTTCGAAACAAGTGCAAGTCGGTGCATGATTAATCACATAACACTGCGCATTCTGACCGCACGTTCCTGGACACGGATCTTTGCATTTTAGACCGATGCACGCCTGATTAGATGGACAGTCAGAATTAAGTGTGCATTCAGGTCTGCATCCTTCATAGGGATTTCCCACATAATCTTGCGAACATGAGCAAGAACCGGCGTTTTGTAAAACTCTACATATTGCATTCGCACCACACGGAGATGGTGTGCACGGTGTGGCTATGCTAGGCTGTATATCAACTAAAATATGTGAAAGCAGAATAATGATTATAAATTTATCCGTATAAAACAGCTAATAAAGAATTATGATTTTCAATTTTTTAATAATTTAATATTAACAATCTTTTTTTCAAATAACTAAAAGTCTATGAATTAATGGAAAAAGTAAAGATATTTGATATTTTAAATATTATAGTTGAAAAAATTTATAATATCATGATTCATTAATTCTCTTACATTGTTCGGGAGAGCACTGCGTGAACGGATCACCGGTATAACCGGGTGTACACGCGCACATCGGCGTGTGGCTAACAACATTGCAAACGGCATTGATTCCGCATGCATTGACGCATGGATCGCGACATTTTTGATTGATGCAGGCCATTTTATTCGAGCATTCGCTATTGCTGATGCATTCGTACCGACAGTTCGGGGGTGATCCGATAAATTCTTGCAAGCACGAGCAAGACGGTTGATCATTGATCACTTGACATTGTGCGTTTGGTCCGCACGGTGATGGTTGACAGGGATTGAGCACGGGTAATGGATCCTCAGCTTTAAAGATAACGATTAATTAACTGATACCGTGCGACACTATATTGAAATATATTGATATTCGAAATAAGCAAACAAAATATAGATTGCGGAAAACAGTTTGAAAAGTTAATATTCTATAAAATATGTCTTTGAAGAATATCTCTTACGAAGTGGGAAGCAATTAATAAACGGATCCCCAGTCATCCCAGGACGACAGACACAAACGGGATTATGATTAATGACATTGCAAATTGTGTTGCGTCCGCAACTTCCTGGACAAGGGTCCCGACATTTTTGATTGGTACACGCTTCGTTCTTCGGACAATCTGAACTGATTACACATTCGGGCCTGCAAGTCGGAGGCGCTCCGACAAATCCGCTTATGCAACTACATACGGCCTGCATGTTATTTTGTATGCATTGACTGTTCGGACCGCATGGAGACGGATTACATGGATTGCTAATGGGGGATGCTACAAGACGATTAGAAAAGATTTTAATTAAAGTAAAAATTATAGAAGATAAAAATTTGATGTATTAAAAATATGAATATTTTAATAAAGATTTGATAAAAATGTTAAATATTTTGATATAGCAATTGCTTTCGAGAATTCTTTCAAAAAATACCTGGAACAGGAGAACACAAGACAAAAGCATTTCCAATCATTCCTGCGAGACAAGTACACATGGGAACATGATTGTATACATTGCACATGGCATTTTGGCCACAAACGCCTGGACAAGGATCCACGCATTTGTTTCGCATGCATGCCTGCGTGTTCGGGCAATCGTTATTTAATACGCATTGCGGGCGACAACCGCTATACGGATCTCCGAAATATTCTATTATGCAAGTGCAAATTCCTCCGTTACATTGCGTATTAGATCCGCAAGGCGAAGGTGTGCATGGATCCGGTTTAGACAACTGAATAGGAACTATAATAATGTCGCATGAGAAAAAGATCAAGTACGTTATCATATCTATATATAACAAAAAAAAAGTTAAAATTTTATGTTCGAAAAATAGAGAATCTTACATGAATTTATGGAACACTGGACGAAAGGATCGCCGGTATAATCGGGTAAACATGAACAAATCGGCACGTGATTCACGACGCTACATTCAGCCATTATGCCGCATAAACCTGGACAGGGGTCTCTACACTTTTGTCGCATGCAAGCCATATTAGCCGGACATTCTGCATTGATCGTGCATTCTGGTTTACAATTTGGAGGACTGCCTCTGTACGTTGGCAAACAAGAACACGATGGTATCCCTCCTATATCCCGACATTCAGAAAATGCGCCGCAAGGCGACGGTATACATGGATCTCTCACAACATCATTTACAATGGGCGGATTCACTGAAATTATGATAGTTTTAAAATTTAAATTAATTGTGTATTATATACACACACACACTTTGATATCTCGATACAGCATTCTTATAAATTGCAATCGAAGACAAAAGAAATTTCTTCTCATCATGCCAAAAGTTTGGTTTATCATCGACAAATATCATTATGCATGTATCAATTCGGGGAAAATTAATTAAATAGTTATATGTAAATAATTTTCACATAGTATTTAAAGGATAAATATTATATCGAGATCTGAGCGTGATTATTTAGGAAAAACGAATTCAGATTGTATCGATTGTAAAAAACAACATTAAACAAAAGTAAAAGTTCATACCAGGCATTTGGAAGCAAACGGTAAATGGATCCCCGGTATAGCCATTCTTGCAAGAGCAAATTGGATTATGTTTTATGACCCTGCAATTTGAATTTCTACCGCAAGAGCCAGGGCAGGGATCTTGGCATTTTTGATTTACGCAAGCAAGTGCAAGCGAACAATCCGAACTTGTCACGCATTCGGGACGACAGGCGGGTGGACTTCCGATGAAAATCGGGAGGCAAGAACAGACTGCTTGATTGTTATTAATACGACATTGGCTATTGGGCCCGCATGGCGATGGATTGCAAACATCCTTCGAAGTATCAACTAAAATGATAGACAGACATATGTATCTTTCAAAGCTTTTTTAAATTGCATTAAAAAAGGTCATCCAAAAAATAATACCTATTTATAAAAGTATGAGAATCTAATTTATACATATATGTTAAATACTTTATTTTTAACGAATTAAATTTACAAAAACAGAAAAGTAATTCAAAAATTATATTAAGATATATTATATAAACTTTGCTACTCAAGCAACATGTACGAAATAAAAAATTTGAACTGGATATAACAACAACGTAAAAAAAATTAAAATAAATGAAGCTTAAGATATCAATATTTAAAAAAGTATTTATACCAATATCACGAATTATATTGCAATAGTGGAAGGGATTGCCGCTGTAACCGGCAATACATGTGCAAGAGGGTTGATGATTGATAACTTGACATTCGGCAAATTGTCCACAAACACCAGGACATGGATCCTTGCATTTCGATTGTATACAAGCAAGAGTGGATATGCAATCTGTATCGACAACACATTCCGGTCGACATCCGTCGTAAGGATTGCCAATATAATCTTGTAAGCAAGAGCAAGATCCGACACCATGCTGTTCCTTACAAATGGCGTTAAAGCCACAAGGTGACGGTTTACAAGGCGACAATGAAAAAGTTGTGGCTGAAAATAGTATAAGAATATAAAGGAATATTTTGAATAAAATCAATCTTCAACGATAATTTTTTGATAAAAATTAGAAAAAGTAAGTTTACAACATGTCCGAAAGTCTCAATACTATGTTTTATGATTAATTAAAAATCGAAAATTAACTAGCAAATTTTTTCTTGAATATTATTTTACTTTTGGTTATTTTGCTTTCGGAAAAATTAAATTTTAAAGTCGATGCTTACGTGGCTTTATTGTACAGTAGGTAAATGGATCGCCGGTGAAGTCGCTAGGGCAAACGCACATGGGTGTGTGGCTCACCACACGACACTCGGCATTAGTTCCACATGAGCCTTCGCAAGGATCCCTACATTTTTTATTCATACATGCCAAATGTGAGGGACATTCATTGTTGCTAATGCACTCCGGTCTACAATAAGGTGGTGAACCTAGGAATTCAGGTAGGCACGAGCATGTGGGAGTATCGCCTATCGCTCGACACTCGGC